>NC_091370.1:3291631-3336631 GCF_038502225.1 Cherax quadricarinatus | reverse complement strand
CGTGGCCCTGTGAGTTAGAGCATCATGTGTTTTCGCTCACCATGAGGCAGACCAAAGCAGCATGGGTTCGAATCCTTGGCTAGTCGAAGCGTTGTTACTGATATAAACCACTCGTTCGTGGTTACAGTTATATATATATATATATATATATATATATATATATATATATATATATATATATATATATATATATATATATGCAAAACAGCCACTCTGAAAGAATAGAGAAATTCCAAACGCTTTCGTGACTACTCACATTATCAAGGAACATTATCATAGTTCCTTGATAATGTGAGTAGTCACGAAAGCGCTTGGAATTTCTCTATTCTTTCAGAGTGGTTGTTTTGCATATTCTGAAATCACCTGTTTACTGTGATCTTATTGCATATATATATATATATATATATATATATATATATATATATATATATATATATATATATATTTCTTCCTATATATATATATATATATATATATATATATATATATTTTATATATATATATATATATATATATATATAGAGAGAGAGAGAGAGAGAGAGAGAGAGAGGGAGAGAGAGAGAGAGAGATAGATACAGACAGCAACCGCCCGTGGGGGTACTACCGTCCTGACAAGTGTAAAACGGAAGCCTGTAATTGTTTTACATGATGGTAGGATTGCTGTTGTCTTTTTTCTGTCTCAAAAACATGCAAGAGTTCAGGTACGTCTTGCTACTTCTACTAACACGTAGATCACACCACACATGCATGGACAAGCATATGTATACCACCCCTTTGGGTTTTTTTCTATTTTCTTACTAGTTCTTGTTCATTTCCTCTTATCTCCATGGGGAAGTGGAGCAGAATTCTTCCTCCGTAAGCCATGCGTGTCGTAAGAGGCGACTAACATGCCGGGAGCAAGGGGCTAGTAACCCCTTCTCCTGTATATATTACTAAAGTTAAAAAGAGAAGATTTTGTTTCTTTTTGGGCCACCCTGCCTCGGTGGGATACGACAGGTTTGTTGAAAGAAGAGAAATATATATCTATATATATATATATATATATATATATATATATATATATATATATATATATATATATATAAGAGGGCACTTTTGTCTTATTCAGTTTTTTTTTAAGACACCTGCTGACTATGACAGATAAGTCAAGTTGTAACTGCTCTGTGGGCCTGCAAGCCGCTGGCAGTAACTATTTGTCAGACCAATCAATCAACAGTCACTGTAGCTGGGGGTCAGACTTCAAGAGAAGACGAATTCTGGGAACCGGTCACAGGCATGTCACAGACGTCATTAGTCGAGCAAAAGGACAGAACAAACGAACGCAATGGATAGGTTTTACTAATGTTTAAAGAAGTAGTTACCTAACCTAACATTGTATTAGTGATACACAAACGCAGCTATAGTTTAGTAAAGGACCCCAGTGGAAATAAGTCACTCTGTCTGACTTTTTTGGGTTATCCCAGGTTCTCTACACATATGCTGCTATGTATGATAATTCTATGTAACTGTATTTGTGTATACCTGAATAAACTTACTTAGTTTACGATGTCAATTTCGTAAGCCTTCTTGTAAAGTAACAATCGCCGTTTTCTTTACTTTGATTTAAGTTAAGTTATAAAAACCCATAAAACGTATATATTTTCACTACAAATACACAAATGAAAAAGGCCGCGATATTTCTGCCAACAAGGTGGCCAAGAGGAAACAGGACTCATTGAAATTTGCACGGTAACCACTAGTGGTGCTGAGGTTGGACTTCGAGGTGGAGAGACACCGTCAGTGTTGTCTATAAATTCAAGATATAGCATAAGAAAAACCATTGTTAGTTTTGTTTGTATGTGATTCAGTAAATATGACGAGTGTTAGAAGTATTTCCATCCAGCAATTTTTATCTTCCGCTCTCTTCCTCAGGTTAAGTTTGAAGAAAAAATTAAGAAAATGATGTTTGGAAGTTCGGAATAGTTAACCGAGACCTTCTTCCCGCTACTCTTCCCACATCACTCTCACTCCACCATACTATCAATAACCTGAGTAGTAAACTCAGTTTAGGTTAGGTAAGGATGGCCAGGAAACCGGACAAGAGCTTCCTGACGCAGGTCTTTGTTAGATGATGACCCGCCGTTGGAACTTTTGGTGGTCATAGTTATCTGTTACTACTATTCCAACAGCACTTTCACTCCACCGCACTATCCATACTCACCTTCCATCACTGTTCCCTCAGCACTTTCACTATACCCGTGCCATTACTCTTTATTATTACATTAATGGGGAAAGGTAAACTCGCAGGGGTCAAACAGTGCTTGGGTAATGGGACGTAATTGCCTTTATTTTGAGGAAGAGGAGAGTAGCCCCAAATCCTTGAAACTAAAGCTCATCATCTACATCAAGGCATCGTCCCCTAACCCTTTCCATGGATGGCGACTCTCCTTACTGAAACACCATTTCTCCAGGTGTTCCGTCACCTTCACTGAATGCTGATCAGGGATACTCTTCATCAGGATCATCCTCGCATTGCGTGTATCTTCTGTTCTACTTTCTCTTTTTGTGTTGCAAGATTCTCACCTTCTCCACTCCTCCGAGTCATTCTCCCTCCCTTCCTTCAAACTATCCTAGCCCCAAGGCACACACACACACACACACACACACACACACACACACACACACACACACACACACACACACACACACACACACACACTCACTGCCCGACTGGCTGCTAGACGGGCAGTTCTCTCCAGTAGCTAGTCTCACCGCCCTACTTAATGACCTTGATGGATGCTACTACCAGAGAAGTGAAAGTCCATATCATCTATCGTGTAAGGTTCATCTAGGACTGTCTCTTCAGTGCTCTCCTCCCTGTATCATGTTCACATTTAAATATGAGAATTTAGATTATATACTTAGCAGATAAATTTATTAGCCTAGTAAGCCATAAAAGAGTTCTGGTGGAGAAGGTAGCAGAAGAAAATAATGTATACCAGAGGTTTTCAGAATTATTTTTTGCCGTACCTTTGCTAACGAGTTCCGGGACATCCTCTGTGGAAAATACTGTATATATTTTCCAGAAATTCAGTATTTATATGTAAATAGATGGCCATACTGTATTTAATAATATTTTTGTCATAGAAAACGGAAAGCCTGCGTCTGCGCAGAAGGAAACTCGCCATCTTGGTTTTGAATTTTGTACAAACGTTGGTGTACTGGGAAGAATTTTTCGTGCTCTAGAGGTTAAAATTGTGTTGACACCTCTCAAATAGGAGGCGAAATTGGTGGATGTGCATTCCTGCATAACTTGAGATATCAGACGACTGGACAAGACAGCTCCAGGAACCTCATATAAGCTCTTTAGATTTGTGTGTAATTCTGGCCAGCATTATTTTCATAGATTTAGTTAGAGTGAGGTTTTCTGAGTATGATACACATTAATCTCCAGTCAAATTGGTGAGTGATATTAAGATATATTTTCCTTCTGTTATGTAATTGTGTATATATATATATATAACCATTTATTATTTTTAATATACAGTCCACAAATTTATATATTTACCAGTATTCCTGGTGTATGTATATTTCATTTAATTAATAGGTCCAGAGCAACTTGTGGTTATGACAGTGGTAGGTATCGAAGGGGGACATTTTTTGCGACCTAGGTGTCCCAAATTCCTACTTGTCTATGTAACATTGATAAATAATAATTATCTTTGTTATTTACTGTTATGTACATAATTAGTTACATTCAGATAAATGCAATTTTCCACATCCTCAACGCCATTGGAAAAGGGATACCTGGCTTCTGCAACCACTGAATTCGAATATGTATTGATTTAAGTAGTGAAAATAATATCGATGGAATTCGTTGTTGTAAAGTAGTAGCAGTAGTAATAATAGTCGTCGTAATAGGGGTGGTTAGTAGTAACAGTAGTAGAAAGCAGCAGCAGCAGCAGCAGCAGCAGCAGCAGCAGCAGCAGCAGCAGCAGCGGTAGCAGCAGCAGCAGCAGCAGCAGCAGCAGCAGCAGCAGCAGCGGTAGCAGCAGCAGCAGCAGCAGCAGCAGCAGCAGCAGCAGCAGCAGCAGCAGCAGCAGCAGCAGCAGCAGTAGTGGAATTGACTTCTTGTCAGGTGATGGCGTAGTTTTTCGTTTTATGAAGATTTGTACTAATTTTTCACAGATGACAAAGGTGCCTTTGTTTTGTGTAAACGAAACTGACATTTTAGACTAATATCACCTCAACTGGTGTTGTTCTACTTTATAAAGTGGTTAGTGGAGTTCTGGTATCATAGAAGTGCGTTGTTTAGTAGGTCACATCTGCAACCATAGCTGTGGTGCTTTAGATGTGTTCCCAAGTTTAACGCTGTTTCCCAGACGTATACCTTATTACAGCTTCCACTGGAGATTATATAAACTCCTGTAGTGACTAGTCCAAAGTTCTCAACTTCTGTCCTAATGAGGTTTTTTACGGATGTGCTGGTTGCTGTGGCGACTCTAGTAGTGTTACAATGTACAAATGCTTTAGAAACGGCTCCCTTGGTGGAGGTGTCAAGCCGTAACGGCTTGACAGCTCGCTCAGAGCCAAACGTTACTACAGTAAAAGGTCACAGTAGTTGCATCTGGGTTCATTTACCTAACATTGTATCGGTACTTCTAGCAGTATTACAGGTGCCTTGATGTCGGTGAGAAACTCTTTATTCGTGGACCTGGACTTATCTTCCCTTTCCTTCCTTGTGGCTTAGCGCTTCTTTTTGATTATAATAATAATAATAATTCCCTTTCCTTGGATTGAACCTAAATACTTTCCATTCCCAAGACAGTATATGAATCTACGTAGTGTTTCTCCGTGATAAAAAGGAATTGAAAACGGCCAGGGTGACTTGGCTGTTGGAAAGGACAATTTGGTTGAAGGTGGTGTCAGTGTTTGGAGAATTGATTATGTGAAAGACTCTTTTCTTCAGGTATTTGATGAAGAAACAAGGAAGGTGTAGCTCGGTGAAGGTTTGCTGTATATAGAAGCATTCGTCGTCAAGAAACTCTACGGTGAAGATGTTGTACGATCTCAAGAAATAGTCTATGACAATGCCTCAAACTTCAATTAGTCCTACTGTCTTGAATGGGGCAGCAGTGTGTTTGGCCATTTCTGTTTGTAGGCTTCCTGTATACTAAATATTTCAAGATGTCCTCTTCTGTTTGCATAAGGCCGTCGAGGAATGGTAACGCGTCATTGGTCCTTGTAGAGCGTGAACTAGATTGCCTTTATATACTCTGTTAGTTATTTTATTGTTTGCATTTGCTCGTTAAAGCTCCTGGAGAGCAAAACGTAACTGTAATAAACGTCTCAGTTGCTCTTATGGTTTTTATTTAACAAAAGTGCGACGAGACTATGTTGAGAAGTGCGAGCAGAAAGTTGTGAACCATCAAGAAATGACGTTCTTGACTTAAATTTAAAAACTGTGTTTTGTCTCCAAAGATAAACTGATAGCGCAATAAGTAGAAATTTGAAGTTTCCAATATTTACTTGTCATATTACTTGTGTACATGAATGGTTCAGAGAACCGACATGTTGATAAATTAGACACATGTGCAACTCTTGGGTATCTTTACTGAGGAAACGTTTCGCCACACAGTGGCTTCATCAGTCCATACAAACCTGTCAGACACTGCAACTTCTTGGGATCTTAATACTTGGGAATTCTTCGCTTGCCTAATTCTTGGGCACGACCTACTTCCACATTGAACAAATGTGACACCGCCTATGACTGCTGCACCTCTCCTGCCATACGGTTTATAAGCTCCTTCTCAGCACGTATGCCGTATTCTATTCAAGATTGATGGACTGACCACATCGACTCAAGGTTGAGGGACTGATTACCTCATTCTCCTCCTATTCTTCAAGATTCTCCTTTGTATGGACTGATGAAGCCACTGTGTGGCGAAACGTTTCCTCAATAAAGATACCCAAGAGTTGCACTTGTGTCTAATTTATCAACTTGTGTACAGAACAAAAAAAAAAAAAAAAACACGAGTAATCCCGCTAAAGTGCAAAATATTTCCTGAGGTACCATTTTACACTCGTATCCAAGGAAAAAATTATACTGGGCTTAAAATACTGTAGATATATGGTTCAGAGAACCGACAAGTTGATACATTAGACACATGTGCAACACTTGGGTATCTTTATTGAGGAAACGTTTCGCCACACTGACTTTATCAGTCAAATCTATCAACTTGTCGGGTCTCTGAACCATCTATCTACATTCCTGTCAGACACAGCAACGTCTTGGGATCTTAATACAGAGAATAATTCACTTGCCTAGCCTTTAGCCATGACCTACTTCCACATCTGGATTTGACAAGTATGATACCACCTACACCTCACCTCACCTGTCTACAGTATATAAGCCACTTCTTCGCACATATGGGCTAATTACATCTACTCGAGGCTGAAGGACTGATTACCACAAACTCCTCCTGTTTTGACCATTCTCCTTTGTATTTGACTGATGAAGCCACTGTGTGGCGAAACGTTTTCTCAGTCAAGATACTCACATGTGACTAATTTATTAAAAATACTGGTTTAATATACGCGAATTAACAAATGTTTTGGCAACAATCATCACCGCAAAGTGATGATCACAGAGATGAAGACATGTAAATATGATAATGGTATATAATACCGACAAGTTAATAAGACACATGTGCAACAGTTAGGGATGTTTATTACGAAACGTTTCGCCTACACAGTAGACTTCTTCAGTCAGATACAGAGGCAGCAGAAACAGTAAAGACGAAATCGCCTTTAATGCTTCTGCTGCGATGCAATCGTTATGGAATTACTACATTTTCTTTACAGCTCTACTGCTTCTGCTGACTCCTCTGTATTCCACTGAAAAAGCCTGTGGTGCAGGCGAAACGTTTCGGAATAAAGATAAGAACATAAGAACATAAGAAAGAAGGAACACTGCAGAAGGCCTACTGGCCCATGCGTGGCAGGTCCAAGTCTCCTACCGGCTTAAGCCAATGCACCCAACCTAGTCAGGTCAGGTCACATTGACTTAAGGGAGGAACACGGCAACCGACCTGGTAGCACAAGCTATCAGGTCCAACTCACACCCACCCACATCCACTCATGTATTTATCCAACCTATTTTTAAAGCTACACAACGTACTGGCCTCTATAACGGTACTTGGGAGTTTGTTCCACTCATCCACAACTCTATTACCAAACCAGTACTTTCCTATATCCTTCCTGAATCTGAATTTTTCCAACTTAAAACCATTGCTGCAAGTCCTGTCTAGGCTAGATATTTTCAGCACACTATTTACATCCCCTTTATTTATTCCTGTCTTCCATTTATACACCTCAATCATATCCCCCCTAATTCTACGTCTTTCTAGAGAGTGCAGTTTCAGGGTCCTTAGTCTATCCTCATAGGGAAGGTTTCTGATACATGGGATCAACTTTGTCATCCTCCTTTGTACATTTTCCAGAGAATTTATATCCATTCTGTAATACGGTGACCAAAACTGTGCAGCATAATCTAAATGAGGCCTAACCAAGGATGTATAGAGTTGAAGAACAACCTGAGGACTCCTATTATTTATGCTTCTTGATATGAAGCCAAGGATTCTATTAGCTTTATTGCGAACACTTATGCACTGTTGTGTTGGTTTCAGATTACTGCTAACCAGAACTCCTAAATCTTTTTCGCAATCCGTAATATTAAGATCTACATTATTTAGTTTATATGTGGCATGGTTATTGTCCTGTCCAACATTTAGAACTTTGCATTTGTCTATATTAAACTGCATCTGCCACTTCTCCGACCACTGCATCAGTCTATTCAAATCTTCCTGGAGTGCTCGAATGTCCTCGTCAGAATGAATTCGACGGCCTATTTTGGTGTCATCGGCAAACTTGCCGATGTCGCTCTTTATGCCCTCATCTATGTCGTTTATGTAGATTGTGAACAGCAGGGGGCCCAACACTGACCCCTGTGGAACACCGCTCGTGACACTTCCCCACTCTGATTTCTCCCCATTTATGCAAACTCTCTGCTGCCTATTTGTCAACCATGCCTCTATCCAGGAAAAAATTTCTCCTCCTATTCCATGTGCTTTAATTTTCCTCAATAGTCTCTGATGTGGGACCCTGTCAAAAGCCTTACTGAAGTCCATATACACAATATCATATTCATTACCATGATCTACCTCCTCAAATACCTTAGTGAAAAAAGTTAATAAATTCGTAAGGCAGGAACGCCCCTTTGTAAAACCATGCTGAGATTCGTTGATTAATTTATGCTTTTCAAGGTGGCTACGAACTGCCTCGGCAATTATTGATTCCATAAATTTTCCCACTATGGAGGTTAGGCTTATTGGTCTATAGTTCGAAGCTAAGGACCTGTCACCTGTTTTGAAAATAGGTATCACATTTGCCATTTTCCACTTATCTGGCACCATGCCAGTTTGTAGTGATATGTTGAAAAGATTAGCCAAAGGTGTGCTAAGCTCCTCTTTACATTCCTTTAGAACCCTTGCATACAGTTCATCAGGGCCTGGGGATTTGTTAGGTTTTAATTTATCTATTTGCCTAAGGACCATGTCACTTGTGACCCTAATAGTGCACAGTTTATTATCGTCCTGTTCTACATAATTTATCATTACTGGAATATCGCTGGTATCCTCCTGTGTAAAAACTGAGAGGAAGTATGTGTTAAAAATTCTACACATTTCCTTATCACTGTCAGTGAGCTGACCCGAGGAACTTTTGAGTGGGCCTATCTTGTCCCTGATCTTACTTCTGTATACCTGAAAGAATCCTTTTGGGTTAGTCTTCGATTCTCTTGCAACTTTAACCTCATAATCTCTTTTTGCTTTTCTAATTCCCTTTTTTATTTCTCTCTTTAACTGAATATATCGATTTCTCAATTGCCCCTCTCCTCTTTTGATTTGCCTATATATGCCTCTCTTTTGACCAATCAGATATTTTAATCTATTGTTCATCCATTTAGGATCATTTTTGTTTGATCTGATTTCCCTATTTGGAACATAATTTGACTGAGCAGCTAGAACTATGCCCTGGAAAGCATCATATCGGCAACCATCACCACCTACCTGACCCTTAGTCAGGTCATTCCAGTTCAGCCCACCTAAGTAATTTTTCAGTCCTATGAAATCAGCCAAGCGAAAGTCAGGGACGGAGACTTGATTGCCATTATTAGGGGAATTCCATGATATATTAAAACTGAGTGATTTGTGATCACTTTCCCCAAGCTCATCATTAACCTCAAGATTATTAATTAGTGTTTCCCTACTGGCAAGAACCAAGTCAAGGAGGTTATTTCCCCTATTTGGCTCTGTCACAAACTGTTTTAAAAAACAATCCTGGATCGTATCAAGAAAGTCACCTGACTCTAAATTTCCTGTCAAATTGCTCCAGTCAATCTGTCTATAGTTGAAATCTCCCATTAGCACAACATTTTCGTATGTAGATGCCTTACGAATTTCGTCCCATAGAAGTTTACTGCACTCCCTATCAAGATTTGGGGCCCTGTAAATCACACCCAAAATTAGTTTTTCTCGGCCCTCGAGAAGCTGTAACCAAACAGATTCAGTGGCTGACGCTTCTAATTTAATATCTTGTCTAACACAACAATTTAAATTGTCTCTGACATACATCGCTACTCCACCACCTTTCCTGTTGACCCTGTCAGTGTGGAATAATTTATAGCCTTGTATGTGACATTCAGAGGGCATCTCTCTATCTTTCAGATTGAGCCAGGTCTCTGTTATAGCAATAATATCTATGTTTCCTGCACTTGCAATTAATCTTAGCTCATCTATCTTATTTCTTACACTCCTGCTATTAGTATAGTAAACCTTAAGGGAGCTAGTCCCTTGCTGCCCTCTGCTGTCCCCCTTTGTTTGCTGACCTGATCTGTTGAAGAATTGAGACACTTATGCAACATATGGGAATCTTTATTGAAGAAACGTTTCGCCACACAGTGGCTTCATCAGTCCAATACAAAGTAGAAGTGGGTAAGGAGAGTAGAAGTTTGAGGTAATCAGTCCCTCAACCTGGAATCGATGTGTTCAGTCCATCACTCTTGTAGGAAGTGCAGCATAGGGCCGGAGAGGTGGCTTATATACTGCGGTGAGATGAGTTGAAGCAGGAGGAGGTGGCTTATATACTGCTTCAACTCATCTCACCGCAGTATATAAGCCACCTCTTCCTGCTTCAACTTATCTCACCGCAGTATATAAGCCACCTCTTCCTGCTTCAACTCATCTCACCGCAGTATATAAGCCACCTCTTCCTGGTTCAACTCATCTCACCGCAGTATATAAGCCACCTCTTCCTGCTTCAACTCATCTCACCGCAGTATATAAGCCACCTCTCCGGCCCTATGCTGCACTTCCTACAAGAGTGATGGACTGAACACATCGATTCCAGGTTGAGGGACTGATTACCTCAAACTTCTACTCTCCTTACCCACTTCTACTTTGTACTGGACTGATGAAGCCACTGTGTGGCGAAACGTTTCTTCAATAAAGATTCCCATACGTTGCATAAGTGTCTCAATTCTTCAACTTGTCGGTTTTCAAAACCATTCATCACAACTGACCTGATCTATTGTCTTTATTTATAACTTCATGCTGAATGCCTTTTATACATTTACTGTTTCCAACCCAAGTGTTGCAACCTGCTTGTTTCCCACACACACCCATACCTCTATCTTCCATCAGTTTAAAATCATAGGCATTTCACCAATGGCCTTCTCAATCGAGTCTGCAAGTGCTACCACCCCAGCCCCAGAGAGATGTACCCCATCCCTTGCATACATATCATGTGCCTTATTTATCTGTGAAAGATCCTCAGGTAACATTCCTCCTGAGACGACCATCAAGGCGGCATACCTCAGGTAGCAGGTATAACTCTGGCACCCAGCACACTCTTCCAAGCGAGGGGGAAAAACGCGTTTCAGACGGAAGTGAAACGTTACCCAGCAAAATGATGTTCTTGTAACACTTCATAACACTTTCTCTTGTTCTCTAAATTATTTCTGTGTTTATGTTATGATTTTTGTCTATGTCTCTGCCATGTTATCTGATACCATACCTGTTATATTCTGCAGTAAGACATTTCGAACACTTCCCAGTTACCTCGAAAGGTGTAGTAGAGCGTTGATTTCATTACGATCTAAACAATGACAAACATTTAACACAAGTTATTTTAGACTATGTTAAGTTAAGGATTTATGTTAGGTCATGATAACCCGACGTACATAAATTAACCGCTAATAAGGCAATAAACAGGTGGTTTAAGTTTGGCAGCGCTGGATACCTGGGTTTAAAGCGTTGGTAACCTGACGCTCTGGAAACAAACCATACCACGGGTGGGGATAGAACCCGCGATCAGAGAGTCTCAAAACTCCAGACCGTCGCGTTAGCCACTAGACCAGCTAGCCACAATAAGATTCATCCAACTAGGTATATTTCTACACCATAGGAAGGTTAGCATAGGCACCACTGTGACCACAAATGCAACGTTTTACAGATGACTCTCCCGCCAGCGTGGCCGTGACGAACTCTAGCTCAAATCCCCTCAAAGCCGTCATCATGACTCCCGAAATCGTTACGATTTCGTGAGTCATGATGACGGGACGAGAGTACACAATTTTATAAGATATGTAGCAGAGTACAAAACATTAACAGGGAAACAACGTTGTCAGCGTGCGCATAGCGTTAGCATGTACGTTAGTAATAATGATAGATATACCAACAAAATGTTAGAGCGAAACGTTGCTATAATAAAGTGCCACATTAGTTGCACCTGTGTCCTTTTATCCAACATCATGTACGTTGCCTAGGTGTACATCACTTGCACAATATGTATAAATAGCGTAGATATGTATGTTGTGTGCGTACATATGACGTGTGTACTTTCATGTGATTTGTATGCTGATTTCTTACACATGACGTAAGTGTACATGCAAATGTGTTTAAGCAATGTTGGATATATAAAAATACGACTCATCACTCAGGAGAATGCAATTGCACTCACTTTGCAACGTCTCCATACATGGTTCCCAACGTCAGTTTACTAACGTAGCTCGGTTGGTAGAGCATTCAGTTCACACATTGTGGTTCGTGGTTCGATCCCCGGTACGGGTGGAAATGTTAGGGCATGTTCCCATTAGACGCTGTCCATGTTCACCTAGCAGTAAAATAGGTACCTGGATGTTAGTCGACTGGTGTGAGTCGCATCCTGGGACAAAATTAACCTAATTTGCCCGAATTGCTCTACATTATTATTATTATTATTAAAGATTCGCCGGTATTCTCCCGGCCCGGGCCTTTTCCAAGTGGTGGCCCGGCCTTGGCTCCCTCTTTAGGGAGTGTCTGAGACCTAAGTCTGCCATGGGAGGAGGCACAAGTACCTCCTCATCTTTGGGACCAACTGTCCCCAGGCCTAGCCACAAGCTAGGCCTCTCTGGTCTGCCATCCCCGCCCCAAGGGGACTAATGGAAATGACAGTCTTATGAGCTAAAGGCTCGGGCTCAGGCACCTACCCTACCCTAGAAGGGTTAGGCATGGTATCGATCTTGCTCTACATAACCAGGGACTTTCTATATAGTATGTCATTGGTATCAGGTAGGTCTGTATACCTTGTACGTATAGTAATAAATATTATTATTATTATTATTATTATTATTATTATTATTATTATTATTATTATTTTCTGCTTTTTATGTTAGGTTTGTTATAATTAAGTTATGCTTCTTTAAGTTCAGTTTGTTAGATTTGGTTAGGTTAAGCTATGTTTGGTTTAGTGTAGTTTATAAGGCTAGGTTTAGATTGTTAAGTTTGATTTTGTTAGGTTTGGTTTAATGTTCTTTTTTAGGTTTGGTTTAATGTTCTTTTTTAGGTTTGGTTAGGTTAAGTTATGCTAGGTTAGGTCTAGATATGCTAGGTTAGATAAATTAGACACATGTGCAACTCTTGGGTATCTTTATTGAGGAAACGTTTCGCCACACAGTGGCTTCATCAGTCCATACATAGGAGAAACTTGAAGAACAGGAGGAGAATGAGGTAATCAGTCCCTCAACCTTGAGTCGATGTGTTCAGTCCATCAATCTTGAGTAGAATACGGCAGATGAGCGGAGAAGCAGCTTATAAACCGTATGGCAGGAGAGGTGTAGCAGTCATAGGTAGTGTTACATTTGTTCAATGTGGAAGTAGGTTGTGCCCAAGAATTAGGCAAGCGAAGAATTCCTAAGTATTAAGAACCCAAGAAGTTGCAGTGTCTGACAGGTTTGTAGATGAATGGTTCAGAGAACCGACATGTTGATAAATTAGACACATGTGCAACAATGTGTCTAATTTATCAACATGTCGGTTCTCTGAACCATTCATCTACAAACCTGTCAGACACTGCAACTTCTTGGGTTCTTAATACTTAGGAATTCTTCGCTTGCCTAATTCTTGGGCACAACCTACTTCCACATTGAACAAATGTGACACCACCTATGACTGCTGCACCTCTCCTGCCATACGGTTTATAAGCTGCTTCTCCGCTCATCTGCCGTATTCTACTCAAGATTGATGGACTGAACACATCGACTCAAGGTTGAGGGACTGATTACCTCATTCTCCTCCTGTATTTCAAGTTTCTCCTATGTATGGACTGATGAAGCCACTGTGTGGCGAAACGTTTCCTCAATAAAGATATCCAAGAGTTGCACATGTGTCTAATTTATCAACATGTCGGTTCTCTGAACCATTCATCTACAAGTATGGGCCAGTAGGCCTGCTGCAGTGTTCCTCCATTCTCATGTTCTTAACACGGTAAGATGACCACTATTGAACAGGGATGTATATTCTGGGTGTGCTAGGTGAGCGCCGCACACCCGTCAAATGATGGTAAATTCATTATAAATACTAAGCTTACTCAATAATAAAATCATGGATCGTCAAGAGAAGCTAATTTTTCTGTTCCTTGTAAAGAAACATTGTGACAGTTGTTCCGAGATAGCACTACACACCCCACAGCTAGTAGTATTATGATATGGCACTGGGTGGATTGCGGGATAATGGAAGAGTTACAAAAATAAGGGACGAAGGATGAGCGACATTCCACCAGCACACATCCTGTGTCCGTTTTTGTGATGAGAAGTTGTATGTATAAATTCGTTGAAAATTCGTTAACTGAAACTGACTTTATTTATAATACAGTGGTCCATCGCTTTTCGTAGTTCTCGGCAATTGTAAATTTCGCCAATCATAGGGGTATTTTCGTATAAACATGGACTCGCTTTTCATAGGTTGACTCGCGAATAGTAGTTCGTCCAGGACGCTTACGCACGGTGTGAGCCGGGGAGGCCTCCCTACCCAGCCAGTCTGGCATTGTTTACCAGTGAGCGAAGGTCCCCTCAAGTGCTCCTACGAAATATTTCATAATATTCCACTCATTTTAGTGCTTGCAAGTACTAAATAAAGCTACCATGGCTCCAAAGAAAGCTCCTAGTGCCAAGCTTGTGGTAAAGAAGGTGAGAAATATGTACAGTGACAAAGTCTTGTACCATTTTAGGGAAGTGTTAAAGAGACGCCAGAAACAGAGCTCTCTCCACAGTTACTTTGCGAGACAAGACTAGAGTGACTCTCAAGGTGGTCCTAGTGGCATTAAGAAACAGAGAAGAGAAGCAACCCCAGAGAAGCAATTGGTACCTGAGGTGTTGCTGGAAGGGGATTCCCCTTCCAAACTGTAAACAATCCAATCTCTCTCCTCCTCCAGTCTCCCATACACTAAGAAGAATCTCCAATAAAGGTAAGTGTTATGCTGTTAATGTTTCATTCATCATTTCCCATTGTATTGTTTATGTACTACATGTATATTTCATGTAAAAATTTTTTTTTGTTTTAATACTTCTGAGTGTCAGAAACGGATTAATTGTATTTACATTATTTCTTATGGGGAAAATTGATTCGCAAATCGTAAATTTCGTTTATAGTAGCTCCTCCAGGAACGGATTAATTACGAAAAACGAGGGACCACTGTATTCTGTTCTTAGAGTTTCATGATATAACCTGGTCGTAATTTCTTTTCAGATCTAATAATACACACTCAGAAACAAAAATTAAATCAAAGTCTGGGGTCGTTGACATAATATCAGCTGTTGTTTATATCAGTCGACGGGAACAGTTTAGCTAGTAGGTATAATGTTTGTCAGGAAACAGGACAAGTATTTCCTGACGCGGGTATTAGTCACGTGATGATCCACAGCTGGACTTTTCTATCATCTGACCGAGACCTTCCACTGGCTTACCAGCCCACCTCTTTAAAAGTTATGGTTATGATTTTAACCATTTGTTTACTGGTAGTTTAACTACATTCATGACTTTCTTGCGTTCTTGTGCATTTTATATACAATTTATTAATGTTGATCTTAAGTAATATGTGATACTTTTAATCATATTTTTTATTACTGTAATTCACGCAGTGGAAAGTTGTGTTGATATTAAGAAAGTAAAATTATGTGGGGCTATATTATTAAATTTATGCATAAGATAAAATTCATCTCTTATTTTGCAATTTATAGAATATTAAAAATTCAGTTTATTTATTCATGACGAGTCATATCATTTGCAATTTGCAGTCCGAACTATTCACAGAAATAGTCAAAATTTTCTATGTTTATTTTTGAGTAATACTTATGCCAGAGTAATAGGTTCAGCAGGATTTGCATAAGTGAATGCTAGGTTGTTGGGGAATAGGTGAGGTTTAATTGATAATGAATTTGTTACGAATTGACGGAGTTCTCGCGGTTGTTCTATGCAGATGGTACAGTCAGTTAGTGTGTTCTCAGCAGAAGTTACTAAGGGAGGTAGAGGAGTTTGGTAGAGGCCAAATAGATGGAAATTAAAATGATCATGGTAGAGACCGTGGGGATGAGAGTAACAAAAATCCTAGGCATTGAAAGATTAAATATGAGACAGCAGGGAGTATGGAAGAACTGAATATATTTCAGTATTTGGTAGTGGACATGACAGAGGATGAATATATGAAAAACTTGGTGACCCATACAATAGACGAGGAGAAAAAGATTGGTGGAGAGTTTAAGCGTCTGTGTAAAGAAAATTTATGTGAGAGGAGAAAAGAAGCAACACTTTTATATGAGTACTAGACATAGTCTTTAAATGTTTTAGCAAATAGGAAACTAAAGGAAGTGGAGATGTAACGTCTGAGAGCAATGTGTTGTTAATATCTTACAGAGAATTTAGAGTTTATAAATTAGAAGACGGTGTAGGGGTTACGGAAGATATAATTCTGATGACAAGCGATGGGTTGTGCAGGAGATCTGAGCGTTTATAGAGGATGGAAAAAGATAGGATTACCAGGAGTGTTTAATTAAGTTCGGGGTGGAAGGAAAGAAGGAAGGATAGAGGTCGTCCCAGAAAAAGATGGAAGAAGGAAGCAAAGGAAGTTTTGAGATGAAGGGGCTTGATCATTCAGCAGGCGTGTCTGATCGGAGTGAGTACAGCTGGAGTGTGACCAGGGTAACATTTGTGAAAGGATTCAGGAAAACCAGGTAACCAGATTTGAGTCCTGGAAATGGGAAGTACAGTGCCTGTACTCTGAAGGAGGGATGAGGATGTAACGATTGAGAGGGTCATTTGGAAAGTGATGGCTGTATATTCCTGGCAAGACAGTTATTGATTAAGTAATGATGACTGCATTTCCTTTTCTTGGGAAACATCCTGTGTGGTAAGGGAAAAAAACCGTTTACTTCTCCATGCAATAAAAGTAGTTTGGTAGCATTCTTGAACGAAAAATAGCTTAAATTTAGACCCTGCTTTAGTTAAAACTGTGGTGACAGCTAGAATGACTCCTGAGTGCGCCTCACAACGAAAGTAGGAACTGTTGGAGTCAGCTGAACCAGTATATAAATTATGAGACGTGGGCAGCATTAAGAAAATGCTTACTAAACCATCCTTGAGGAGATCAAACCTTGCCGTATACACACATACACACACACACACACACACACACACACACACACACACACACATACACACACACACACACACACACACACACACACACACACACACACACACACACACACACACACACACACACACACACATATATATATATATATATATATATATATATATATATATATATATATTTCTTTCTTTCAACACACCGGCCGTATCCCACCGAGGCGGGGTGGCCCAAAAGGAAAAACGAAAGTTTCTCCTTTTACATTTAGTAATATATACAGGAGAAGAGGTTACTAGCCCCTTGCTCCCGGCATTTTAGTTGCCTCTTACAACACGCATGGCTTACGGAGGAAGAATTCTGTTCCACTTCCCCATGGAGATAAGAGGAAATAAACAAGAATAAGAACTAGAAAGAAAATAGAAGAAAACCCAGAGGGGTGTGTATATATGTGCTTGTACATGTATGTGTAGTGTGACCTAAGTGTAAGTAGAAGTAGCAAGACGTACCTGAAATCTTGCATGTTCATGAGACAGAAAAAAGGACACCAGCAATCCTACCATCATGTAAAACAATTACAGGCTTTCGTTTTACACTCACTTGGCAGGACGGTAGTACCTCCCTGGGCGGTTGCTGTCTACCAACCTACTACCTATAATATATATATATATATATATATATATCGTGCCGAATAGGTAAAACTGGTCAATTAGTAAGAACTCATTTAAAAATTATTTTACATACGATTTTGACATTCTTGTCACTCATTACTCCCATTCCGATGTCTCATCTCTTAATATTATTCACATTTCAGTCATTCAGTTCAGTTATTTCCTGACCTACTAGAGCATTCTGCCTATTAACTCTGCCTGTTCCTGTGGTGCGGTACTGTATCAAATGCCTTCCTGCAGTCCAAGAAGATGCAGTCTGCCTGACCCTGTTTTTTTTTTTTTTTTTTTTTTTTTTTTTTTTTTTTTTTTTTTTTATCTTCTCTGTGTCACTGTCACAGAGCTCAATCAAATTTGTAAAACAGGATTTTTCTATCCCACAGTTCATGCAAAATTTCTGTCAAGAATATTCTCTCCAAGTGTCCTAATCATTTTTTTCCTTAACTATCTTCTACAGAACTTTTGACTGTATACATGCTAGTCATATTCGCTTATAGTTCAGTGCCTCTTATCTGTTCAACTTTTATATACAGGGGGGCACAGTTGCCTTTTCAAATTTTCTGGCACTAGTCCTGTTTAGAGAGACTGGTTGTATACCTTATAGCTTAGTTTATCGTCCTATGAAAGTAGTGATACATGTTACTGGTAAACGTGTACTGGTAAACGTGTACTGGTAAACGTGTACTGGTAAACGTGTACTGGTAAACGTGTACTGGTAAACGTGTACTGGTAAAAGTGTACTGGTAAACATGTACCGGTAAACGTGTACTGGTAAACGTGTACTGGTAAACGTGTACTGGTAAACGTGTACTGGTAAACATGTACTGGTAAACGTGTACTGGTAAACATGTACTGGTAAACGTGTACTGGTAAACATGTACTGGTAAACGTGTACTGGTAAGTTCAAGATGACTGCACGCTCTCACCAGTATGTTCACCGAGTTTGCAAAAAATATAAACTTGAACATATTTTGTAATGTAGATACACAGAACTTAGTTCTGATATTCTAAGATTTGTTAACAGTCTTGTTAGCAGTCTTTTTAGCAGTCTTGTTAACAGTCTTGTTAGCAGTCTTGTTAGCAGTCTTGTTAGCAGTCTTGTTAGCAGTCTTGTTAGCAGTCTTGTTAACAGTCTTGTTGGCAGTCTTGTTAGCAGTCTTGTTAACAGTCTTGTTAGCAGTCTTGTTAGCAGTCTTGTTAACAGTCTTGTTAGCAGTCTTGTTAGCAGTCTTGTTACCAGTCTTGTTAGCAGTCTTGTTAGCAGTCTTGTTACCAGTCTTGTTAATAGTCTTGTTAGCAGTCTTGTTAGCAGTCTTGTTAGCAGTCTTGTTAGCAGTCTTGTTAGCAGTCTTGTTAACAGTCTTGTTAGCAGTCTTGTTAGCAGTCTTGTTAGCAGTCTTGTTAGCAGTCTTGTTAACAGTCTTGTTAGCAGTCTTGTTAGCAGTCTTGTTAGCAGTCTTGTTAGCAGTCTTGTTAGCAGTCTTGTTAGCAGTCTTGTTAACAGTCTTGTTAGCAGTCTTGTTAGCAGTCTTGTTAACAGTCTTGTTAGCAGTCTTGTTAGCAGTCTTGTTAGCAGTCTTGTTAGCAGTCTTGTTAACAGTCTTGTTAGCAGTCTTGTTAACAGTCTTGTTAACAGTCTTGTTAGCAGTCTTGTTAGCAGTCTTGTTAACAGTCTTGTTAGCAGTCTTGTTAGCAGTCTTGTTAACAGTCTTGTTAGCAGTCTTGTTAGCAGTCTTGTTAGCAGTCTTGTTAGCAGTCTTGTTAACAGTCTTGTTAGCAGTCTTGTTAACAGTCTTGTTAACAGTCTTGTTAGCAGTCTTGTTAGCAGTCTTGTTAACAGTCTTGTTAGCAGTCTTGTTAGCAGTCTTGTTAGCAGTCTTGTTAGCAGTCTTGTTAGCAGTCTTGTTAGCAGTCTTGTTAGCAGTCTTGTTAACAGTCTTGTTAACAGTCTTGTTAGCAGTCTTGTTAGCAGTCTTGTTAGCAGTCTTGTTAACAGTCTTGTTAGCAGTCTTGTTAGCAGTCTTGTTAGCAGTCTTGTTAACAGTCTTGTTAACAGTCTTGTTAGCAGTCTTGTTAGCAGTCTTGTTAACAGTCTTGTTAGCAGTCTTGTTAACAGTCTTGTTAGCAGTCTTGTTAGCAGTCTTGTTAGCAGTCTTGTTAGCAGTCTTGTTAGCAGTCATGTTAACAGTCTTGTTAGCAGTCTTGTTAGCAGTCTTGTTAGCAGTCTTGTTAGCAGTCTTGTTAACAGTCTTGTTAGCAGTCTTGTTAGCAGTCTTGTTAACAGTCTTGTTAGCAGTCTTGTTACCAGTCTTGTTACCAGTCTTGTTAGCAGTCTTGTTAACAGTCTTGTTACCAGTCTTGTTAGCAGTCTTGTTAGCAGTCTTGTTACCAGTCTTGTTACCAGTCTTGTTAACAGTCTTGTTACCAGTCTTGTTAGCAGTCTTGTTAGCAGTCTTGTTAGCAGTCTTGTTAGCAGTCTTGTTACCAGTCTTGTTAGCAGTCTTGTTAGCAGTCTTGTTAGCAGTCTTGTTAGCAGTCTTGTTACCAGTCTTGTTAACAGTCTTGTTAGCAGTCTTGTTAGCAGTCTTGTTAGCAGTCTTGTTAGCAGTCTTGTTAGCAGTCTTGTTACCAGTCTTGTTAGCAGTCTTGTTAGCAGTCTTGTTAGCAGTCTTGTTAGCAGTCTTATTAACAGTCTTGTTAGCAGTCTTGTTAGCAGTCTTGTTAGCAGTCTTGTTAGCAGTCTTATTAACAGTCTTGTTAGCAGTCTTGTTAGCAGTCTTGTTAGCAGACTTGTTAGCAGTCTTGTTAGCAGTCTTGTTAACAGTCTTGTTAACAGTCTTATTAGCAGTCTTGTTAGCAGTCTTGTTAGCAGTCTTGTTAGCAGTCTTGTTAGCAGTCTTGTTAGCAGTCTTGTTAGCAGTCTTGTTAGCAGTCTTATTAACAGTCTTGTTAGCAGTCTTGTTAGCAGTCTTGTTAGCAGTCTTGTTAGCAGTCTTGTTAGCAGTCTTGTTAGCAGTCTTGTTAACAGTCTTGTTAGCAGTCTTGTTAGCAGTCTTGTTAGCCGTCTTGTTAGCAGTCTTGTTAGCAGTCTTGTTAGCAGTCTTATTAACAGTCTTGTTAGCAGTCTTGTTAGCAGTCTTGTTAGCAGTCTTATTAACAGTCTTGTTAGCAGTCTTGTTAGCAGTCTTGTTAACAGTCTTGTTAGCAGTCTTGTTAGCAGTCTTGTTAGCAGTCTTGTTAGCAGTCTTGTTAGCAGTCTTGTTAACAGTCTTATTAACAGTCTTGTTAGCAGTCTTGTCACCAGTCTTGTTAACAGTCTTGTTAGCAGTCTTATTAACAGTCTTGTTAACAGTCTTGTTAGCAGTCTTGTTAGCAGTCTTGTTAGCAGTCTTGTTAGCAGTCTTGTTAACAGTCTTGTTAACAGTCTTGTTAGCAGTCTTGTTAGCAGTCTTGTTAGCAGTCTTGTTAGCAGTCTTGTTAGCAGTCTTGTTAACAGTCTTGTTAGCATTCTTGTTAACAGTCTTGTTAGCAGTCTTGTTAGTCTTGTTAGCAGTCTTGTTACCAGTCTTGTTAACAGTCTTGTTAGCAGTCTTGTTAACAGTCTTGTTAACAGTCTTGTTAGCAGTCTTGTTAGCAGTCTTGTTAGCAGTCTTGTTAACAGTCTTGTTAGCAGTCTTGTTAACAGTCTTGTTACCAGTCTTGTTAGCAGTCTTGTTAGCAGTCTTGTTAGCAGTCTTGTTAACAGTCTTGTTAGCAGTCTTGTTAACAGTCTTGTTAGCAGTCTTGTTAGCAGTCTTGTTAGCAGTCTTGTTACTAGTCTTGTTACCAGTCTTGTTACCAGTCTTGTTACCAGTCTTGTTAACAGTCTTGTTAACAGTCTTGTTAACAGTCTTGTTAGCAGTCTTGTTAACAGTCTTGTTACCAGTCTTGTTACCAATCTTGTTACCAGTCTTGTTACCAGTCTTGACACCAGTCTTATAAACAGTATTGTTACCAGTCTTGTTAGCAGTCATGTTACCAGTCTTGTTAACAGTCTTGTTAGGAGTCTTGTTAACAGTCTTTTTACCAGTCTTGTTACCAGTCTTGTTAACAGCCTTGTTATCAGTCTTGTTACCAGTCTTGTTAGCAGTTTTGTTAGCAGTCTTGTTACCAGTCTTGTTACCAGTCTTGTTAGCAGTCTTGTTAACAGTCTTGTTAACAGTATTGTTAACAGTCTTGTTAACAGTCTTGTTACCAGTCTTGTTAACAGTCTTGTTAACAGTCTTGTTAACAGTCTTGTTACCAGTCTTGTTAGCAGTTTTGTTACCAGTCTTGTTAACAGTCTTGTTAACAGTCTTGTTAACAGTCTTGTTACCAGTCTTGTTAACAGTCTTGTTAACAGTCTTGTTACCAGTCTTGTTAACAGTCTTGTTAACAGTCTTGTTACCAGTCTTGTTACCAGTCTTGTTACCAGTCTTGTTAACAGTCTTTTTAACAGTCTTGTTACCAGTCTTGTTACCAGTCTTGCTACCAGTCTCGTTAACAGTCTTGTTACCAGTCTTGTTACCAGTCTTGTTACCAGTCTTGTTAACAGTCTTGTTAACAGTCTTGTTACCAGTCTTGGTAATAGTCTTGTTAACAGTCTTGTTAACAGTCTTGTTGCCAGTCTTGTTACCAGTCTTGTTAACAGTCTTGTTAGCAGTCTTGTTACCAGTCTGTTAACAGTCTTGTTACCAGTCTTGTTACCAGTCTTGTTACCAGTCTTGACACCAGTCTTATAAACAGTCTTGTTACCAGTCTTGTTACCAGTCTTGTTACCAGTCTTGTTACCAGTCTTGTTAACAGTCTTGTTAGCAGTCTTGTTAGCAGTCTTGTTAGCAGTCTTGTTACTAGTCTTGTTACCAGTCTTGTTACCAGTCTTGTTACCAGTCTTGTTAACAGTCTTGTTAACAGTCTTGTTAACAGTCTTGTTAACAGTCTTGTTAGAAGTCTTGTTAGCAGTCTTGTTAACAGTCTTGTTACCAGTCTTGCTACCAATCTTGTTACCAGTCTTGTTACCAGTCTTGACACCAGTCTTATAAACAGTCTTGTTACCAGTCTTGTTACCAGTCTTGTTACCAGTCTTGTTAACAGTCTTGTTAGGAGTCTTGTTAACAGTCTTGTTACCAGTCTTGTTACCAGTCTTGTTAACAGCCTTGTTATCAGTCTTGTTACCAGTCTTGTTAGCAGTTTTGTTACCAGTCTTGTTAACAGTCTTGTTAAGAGTCTTGTTAACAGTCTTGTTACCAGTCTTGTTAACAGTCTTGTTAACAGTCTTGTTACCAGTCTTGTTAACAGTCTTGTTAACAGTCTTGTTACCAGTCTTGTTACCAGTCTTGTTAACAGCCTTGTTACCAGTCTTGTTACCAGTCTTGTTAACAGCCTTGTTATCAGTCTTGTTACCAGTCTTGTTACCAGTCTTGTTAACAGTCTTGTTAGCAGTCTTGTTAACAGTCTTGTTAGCAGTCTTGTTACCAGTCTTGTTACCAGTCTTGTTACCAGTCTTGTTACTAGTCTTGTTACCAGTCTTGTTACCAATCTTGTTACCAGTCTTGTTACCAGTCTTGTTACCCGTCTTGTTAACAGTCTTGTTAGCAGTCTTGTTAGCAGTCTTGTTAGTCTTGTGACTAGTCTTGTCATCAGTCTTGTTACCAGTCTTGTTACCAGTCTTGTTAACAGTCTTGTTAACAGTCTTGTTACAAGTCTTGTTACCAGTCTTGTTAACAGTCTTGTTACCAGTCTTGTTACCAGTCTTGTTAACAGTCTTGTTACCAGTCTTGTTATCAGTCTTGTTACCAGTCTTGTCACCAATCTTGTTACCAGTCTTGTCACCAGTCTTGTTAACAGTCTTGTTACCAGTCTTGTTACCAGTCTTGTTAACAGTCTTGTTACCAGTCTTGTTATCAGTCTTGTTACCAGTCTTGTCACCAATCTTGTTAACAGTCTTGTCACCAATCTTGTTACCAGTATTGTTAGCAGTTTTGTTACCAGTCTTGCTAACACTCTTGTTACCAGTCTTGTTAACAGTCTTGTTACCCGTCTTGTTACCACTTTTGTTACCAATCTTGTTACCAGTCTTGTTATCAGTCTTGTTACCAGTCTTGTCACCAGTATTGTTAGCAGTTTTGTTACCAGTCTTGTTAACAGTCTTGTTACCAGTCTTGTTAACAGTCTTGTTACCAGTCTTGTTGCCAATATTGTTAGCAGTCTTGTTACCAGTCTTGTTAGCAGTCTTGTTACCAGTCTTACCAGTCTTGTTACCAGTCTCGTTACCAGTCTTGTTAACAGTCTTGTTACCAGCCTTGTTACCAGTCTTGTTACCAGTATTGTTAACAGTCTTGTCACCAGTCTTGTTACCAACCTTGTTACCAGTCTTGTTACCAGTCTTGCTAATAGTCTTGTTACCAGTATTGTTATCAGTCTTGTTACCAGTCTTGTCACCAGTCTTGTTACCAGTCTTGTTACCAGTCTTGTTATCAGTCTTGTTACCAGTCTTGTTACCAGTCTTGTTACCAGTCTTGTTACCAGTCGTGTTAATAGTCTTGCCACCAGTCTTGTTACCAGCCTTGTTACCAGTCTTGTCACCAGTCTCGTTAACAGTCTTGTTACCAGTATTGTTATCAGTGTTGTTACCAGCGTTGTTACCAGTCTTGTTACCAGTCTTGTTACCAGTCTTGTTGCCAGCCGTGTTACCGTCTTGTCACCAGTCTTGTTACCAGTCTTGTTACCAGCCTTGTTCTCTCTATGCTGGAATGCTAACAAGCTTACATTAATATACTCTATTAACGCAGGCGAAATTGCAGATTGAGAGAATGTACAGAGAATCTTCACTGCACATATAAGTTCAGTCAAGCACCTCAATCACTGGGAACATTTGAAGTCCCTTGACCCGTACTTATTGGAACGCAGGAAGGACTGGTCCAAAATCTGCACATAGTAATCCCTTCTATGAAAAGGGACATTTCAGACAGTGCAACATCTCCCCAATGAAAAGCAGAGGTGTCATGAGGACACAGAGACAGCATAAGAAGTTTAAAAAAATCATCAAGAAGGAACTTGGTAAGTTCCTAAAGTCAGTTCCAGATCATCCTGGGTGTGCTTCGTACGTTGGACTGCGTGCAGACAACAGCAACATCCTGGCTGTTGCTGTTGTCTGTTGTCCAGGCATTGTCATGTTGCCAATAAAAGTTAAAACCATACAAGAGAGCACAAGACAACCTGTAGCTCCACAGGTGTTGTTGTGCCACCCTCTACGAGCCCCGTGGGGCGGTGAAGGTGGCAGACCAGAGGCCTAGCTTCTCCCTAGGAGCCCCGTGGGGCGGTGAAGGTGGCAGACCAGAGGCCTAGCTTCTCCCTAGGAGCCGCGTGGGGCGGTGAAGGTGGCAGACCAGAGGACTAGCTTCTCCCTAGGAGCCCCGTGGGGCGGTGAAGGTGGTAGACCAGAGGCCTAGCTTCTCCCTAGGAGCCCCGTGGGGCGGTGAAGGTGGCAGACCAGAGGCCTAGCTTCTCCCTAGGAGCCCCGTGGGGCGATGAAGGTGGCAGACCAGAGGCCTAGCTTCTCTCTAGGAGCCCCGTGGGGCGATGAAGGTGGCAGACCAGAGGCCTAACTTCTCCCTAGGAGCCCCGTGGGGCGGTGAAGGTGGCAGACCAGAAGCCTAGCTTCTCCCTAGGAGCCCCGTGGGGCGATGAAGGTGGCAGACCAGAGGCCTAGCTTCTCCCTAGGAGCCCCATGAGGGCAATGAATGGGGATAGGTTTTAGGGACAATGATCCCAGAAGAAGAAGAGCTACAATGTACCTCTTCCCATGGGAAGAGATTTCCCCAATGTGGAGCCAACGCCGGGATACCAGATGGTAGAGACCCGAGCCAGCCATTTAATTTGTATTCGAATATATTTTAAATTATCAATATATTATAAACCCGCCCAGTATTTTCTGGTTTCAAGAGATCTTATCATTTTTAAACAATATAAACATAATTATATAAATGGTATATAATAACGATAAGTACATAAGTAAGACACGTGTCTCACGAAATCGTAATGACACGATTGCAAACAAACCATACCACGGGTGGGGATAGAACCCGCGATTAGAGAGTCTCAAAACTCCAGACCGTCAAAACTCCAGACCACAAATGCACAAATTGCATTTGTGGTCACAGTGGTGCCTGTGCTAACCTTCCTATGGTGTAGAAATATACCTAGTTGGACGAAACTTATTGTGGCTAGCTGGTCTAGTGGCTAACGCGACGGTCTGGAGTTTTGAGAGTCTCTAATCGCGGGTTCTATCCCCGCCCGTGGTATGGTTAAAACACATGTGTAACAATTGGATATCTTTTCTATCGAAATTATTTGATATTTGTTAATTCAACAAGTGCAGACTTTCGATGAGCTGAAATGAGTATTTCAAGTATTTCTCTATATAAATATTACAAAAAAGATTCTTACCTTTTATTTTTCACTAAAATGATTCAAAACAATTTTACTCTCTGAAAATGGTCAAGAAAATAATAGCTGTGTTTATTCTTTCGTAAATTCTACTATTTCTCATTAAACTACACTTTACATTTAATTAGTTAATTGTTGTCAGTTGTGGACGAATGTCTTAACCTCTTGTACAAAAACCGACGGAATATGACAGGTAACGCAGCAGCGTTTGTTCCCAAATGTCCCAAATGGTAACTATCATATGGAGAATGGTAGCAGCACACTGCTGATGTACCCAGATTTATTCTAACTTAACTAGTCTAACTCATTGCTCAAACACAGCCAATCTAACCCGTTTGATGGTGCAATAGCGCTCCATACTCCATACTCAACATACTCAACAGAAATAAGTAAAGGATGTTTGTTGGTAAATGAGACACTCGTGCAACACTTGGATATGTTTATTAGGGAAACGTCTCGAAAGCAGTCATCAGTCCAATGCAGAGAAGAACGGTTGAAGATGTGAATGAGTTGAGATAATCAGTCCCTCAGCCTGGAGATGATTTGTTCAGTCCATGTGCACGGGGAAAGGGCTTATGTACTGTTATACTTATGAAGACTGATACATTGATCATATCTGTTACCATTCTTCTCTGTACTGGAATGGTGAAGCGACTTCCTGTCGAAACGTTTCCACAGTAAATATTTCTAAGTGTTTCACAAATGCCTCAATTATCTCCTTATCATTCTTCACAACCATTTATATCATAATAGGATGCACTCCAAATGTGTGACATTTGTATGCAAAATGTGCGAGAAACCCCATTATTATATATATATATATATATATATATATATATATATATATATATATATATATATATATATATATTTATTTATTTATTTATTATCACACTGGCCGATTCCCACCAAGGCAGGGTGGCCCGAAAAAGAAAAACTTTCACCATCATTCACTCCATCACTGTCTTGCCAGAAGGGTGCTTTACACTACAGTTTTTAAACTGCAACATTAACACCCCTCCTTCATGACTTTCGTGACTACTCACAGCTCTTGGAATTTCTCTATTCTTTCACAGTGGTTGCTTTGAATATTATGAAATCACCTGTTTATATATATATATATATATATATATATATAGATATATTATGTATATACATATATATACATATGCAAAACAACCACTCTGAAAGAATAGAGAAATTCCAAGCGCTTTCGTGACTACTCACATTATCAAGGAACTATGCATAGTTCCTTGATAATGTGAGTAGTCACGAAAGCACTTGGAATTTCTCTATTCTTTCAGAGTGGTTGTTTTGCATATTCTAAAATCACCTGTTTACTGTGATCTTATTGCATATATATATCTATATATATATCTATATGTATATATGTATATATATATATATATATTTATATATATATATATATATATATATATGTCAGAGTATATCTAATAACTATAATCATAAAGAGACTCTCCACTCTCCCTACCTAACTATAGAGAGCAAACTAAAAGGGCAGTCAGTTTCTTCAAGCCCTTCTACATTAACTGCGTCCGGATAGAGAACCACACGAACCAACAAAAACGGAACCGATGAAAAAAAAGAAGAGAACACCGGTTGCCTGGATTCTCCAGGCTGACTTACCTGGGCAGGTGTAAACACTACTCAAACGCAGCCTAGCGGTCATTGGCTTCTTCCAGGGCTCCCTCTCTCCCTGGATCCCTCCATCCATGGATCCCTCCGACCTTTCATGGCTCACCTCCCTCATTTCCTGCTTATTTCTTCTTTGGTCCTTGGCTAATGCTTTTGGACGAGTGCCTTTCTTGCTCTTTGTCGGTAAACTGAGTCTTGATGCTGATGTTAGTCGTATGATGATACATTCATCATACGACTACGAAAAGTTGTCGCTGGTGTTAGAATTAAGCTCTGACCTCCATTACTGGAGGTCAGAGCTTAATAACTAGGAGAAATCAATTCTTTATTCTTAATAATTTCTAAGCGTAATTTTTTTTTCACGAATATCTTGCATGTTTGTATAACAGATTCAGTTTAGTTTGTATTTGTAAAGATTTATAAATGACATTACCCGTTGTTTACTTTATTAGTTAACAAATTAGGTTTCATAATTATTGTTCTTGGTTAGTATGATTTATTTGTGTTAACTACAAGTCTGTGTGAATTTATATTTATTATAATTTTGTACAATGTTTCAGACTAAAATTTTAATTGGGATTTTAAATAATTTTGATAGTTGTTATACTGTTTTAGTAATTTTAGATTTTGATGATGGATAATGTTAAACCCGAAACATTAATATTAAAGAAGTTAGAAGCTCACTGTAACGGTGTTTGCCACAGACTTGGTCCTACTTTATATATATATATATATATATATATATATATATATATATATATATATATATATATATATATATATTTATATATATATATTTGTGTTTGTGTGTGTGTGTGTGTGTGTGTGTGTGTGTGTGTGTGTGTGTGTGTGTGTGTGTGTGTGTGTGTGTGTGTGTGTGTGTGTGAACAAGGCTAAAGAGGCTTTTATGACATTTATGGATTTGGAAAAGGCGTATGAGAGGGTGGAGAGAGGGGCAATGCGGCCGATGTTGCAAATATATGGAATAGAAGCTACGATATTGAAAGCAGTGAAGAGTTTTTACGAGGATAGTGAGACTCAGGTTAGAGTATGTAGGAGAGAGGGAGATTATTTCCCAGTAAAAGTAGATCTTAGACAAGGATGTGTGATGTCACCGTGGTTGTTTAATATATTGATAGATGGGGTTGTAAGAGAAGTGAACGCGCGGGTGTTGGCAAGAGGTGTGGAGTTAAAAGATAAAGAATCTAACACAAAGTGGGAGTTGTCACAGTTGTTCTTTGCTGATGGCGCTGTACTTTTGGGAGATTCTGAAGAGAAGTTGCAGAGGTTGGTGGATGAGGATAACAAAAAAATTAGGTAACGAAAGATTGGATATCAGATTGGAGGAAGAGAGTATGGAGGCGAATGTATTCAGATATTTGGGAGTGGACGTGTCAGCAGATGGGTCTATGAATTGACGAGGAGAAAAAGGGAAGTGGTGCACTGAGGAGTCTGTGGAGACAAAAAACTTTGTCCATGGAAGCAAAGAGAGGAATGTATGAGAGTATAGTTATACCAACGCTCTTATATGGGTGTGAAGCATGTGTGGTGAATGTTGCAACAAGGAGAAGGCTGGAGGCAGTGGAGATGTCGTGTCTGAGGGCCATGTGTGGTGTGAATATAATGCAGAGAATTCGTAGTTTGGAAATTAGAAGGAGGTGCGGGATTACTAAAACTATTATCCAGAGGGCTGAGGAGGGTTGTTGAGGTAATTCGGACGCGTAGAGAGGATAGACGAAAATGACTTCGAGAGTGTATAAATCTGTAGTTGAGGGAAGGCAGAGTAGGGGGTCAGCCTATGAAAGGGTGGAGGGAGGGGTAAAGGAGGTTTTGTGTGTCAGGGGCTTGGACTTCCAGCAAGCATACATGAGCGTAATAGGAGCGAATTCGAGACAAATTGTTTTTAGGACCTGACGTGCTGTTGGATTGTGAACAAGGTTACATTTATGAAGGGATTCAGGGAAACCGGCAGGCCGGACTTGAGTCCTGGAGATGGGAAGTACAGTGTCTGCACTCTGAAGGAGGAGTGTTAATGTTGCAGTTTTATAACTGTGTAGTGTAAGCATGCCTCTGGCAAAACAACTATGGAGTGAATGATGATGAAAGTTTTTCTTTTCGTGGGAAACGGCTGATATGTTAATAATAATAATTATATATATATATATATATATATATATATATATATATATATATATATAGATATATATATATATATATATCAATAACAACACTGCGCTAGCCAAGGATTCGAACCCATGTTGTACTGGCCTGCTTCATGGTAAGCGAGAACCACATGCCGCTTTAAACCACAGGACCACCCAACCCTACAAGAATGGCACAGCCAGCAATGCTAGCTGTTATATATATCGTGCCGAATAAGTAAAACTGGTCAGTTAGTCCTAAAATTTTCTCTTATACGTTTAAAGATACATTTTTTCGTTTATTTTAATGTAAAAATTTATAATTTTGTTTCAGTAAAAATTAGAAAACTTACCTAACCTTATTATAACAAGCACAATTTAATTTAGATTAATCCAACTAAATATATTCAAGATATGTTTATAATAATTAATATTAAACAAACAGCGAAATATATTTCTTTCGTTAGGTTCAGAATGATTTTTGCGAAATTATTGTATACACACATTTTCGTTTGTCTTATTCGGCAAGAAAAGCGTTGCTATTTAAGCCAAAATTGCAAGTTTTACCTATTCGACACGACATATATATGTATCACCCATTTGGGGGTTGTAGAAGCAGAGTGTGTGCACGTGCGTGTTTGTGCGCGACCGTGTACGTGTGCATGTGCGTGTGTGGAAGTTCATTAGGAAAGAATGCTCGCCATCACTGTTCTGAAAAAAGTTGAACTACAGCTGTTTCCCCCCTCCCCTCTCTCTCCCCCTAGTTCTCTGCCACACCTACCCCTCCCCTTTCCCCTCCTCCCTTTACTGCTGCTCATCGTACAGAAGATTAATTGACGAATCAGACACCTGGACAACCTCTTGGTATCATTGACATGAACGTTTCTTTAAGCATTAGTTTCCTCAATTCAGTGCGAAAATTACGTACTGGAGACACTGGAAGATATGATAATCAGTCTATCAGCCGTCTGTGTAGCCCAGGGGACTGATTACTCTATAATTCACTGTCTTTACTATGTAATCTCTCCACTGAATTAAAAAAAAAAACACTGGATAGCGAAACGTTTTCAAAATAAGGACACCCAGGTACCAAGATATTCTGATTGAAAGTTCCGGATTCGGTCCGCGAGCCAGCGGAACGTGTTTGAAAGATTCCATACACCCCTTGAATCTCTACTCACCTAGTAGTAATAGTGCCTGTGTGCAAGCTAACTGTTGTGAGTCGCGTCTGGAAAAAAATGTAGTGTAAATTTGTTAGAAACTGATGTTAATTGGCAGAACTGCATCTGCTCTTGTTGTCACCTTGTTAAGAACAATAGGAACTTTGCTGAATTAGACTTAAGAATTAACAATTAGGCGTCTACACTGTAAACTGAATTGTTTGCCATCCTAATGGTGCTAAAGTTAACTTATGATTCTGAGTTTGACTCTCTCATTATTACTGATTCTATGTCATCACCGAAAGTTCTTGACTCGCAAAATGACTAACAACATACTTATTAGAGAAGCAAGATATAGTCTAAAAAATCCGGTAAAAGGGAATTAATGTACAATTGTTATGGATTCCACCACACATTTGATTACTCCTTCATAATAAACTTGATACGTTAGCCATGAGAAGGACCTTGATGGAAAATATAGAATAACTTAGCTGTATTTGTTTCTAGCATTAGTAATAATATTAGGAGAGAAGTAAATAATAAAACTGAATTTTATAGGAATGTAGTTAAAAGTCTGAGTATGTCTGTCACTCACTATAACAAGAACGTATATAAGAACGTTTATGGAACAACTTGCAATGTGAACATTGATGTTGTAGTAGCCAGGCTTAGGCTTGGTTACAAGTACTTGTGACACACAGATGATGAATAAATCAACTGTGAAATATGTGATCATCCCTATGGTCACTGTCTTGAACACTATGTGCGTTATTGTCCACTTACTGAGGAATATAGAGATAGGCAGTATAATACCCTGTGTGATATGTCAAGCTATCTTATTAATGAAAATAAGATACCAGATACCTGGAGACACCTGGAGAGAGTTGAGGGGGGTCAAAGCCCCCGCGGCCCGGTCTGAGACCAGGCCTTAGAAAATTTCCTAAATTTGCTTGTAGCAGATAAGTAAGCAGTAGATATAAATTCAGATGTACCCCTTTTGGAGCCTAGTTCCTAGACCTTTTGTATATCCACATGCTCATGCTCTACCCTCCACAGGATGGATATGGAGTGCACGATAAACTAACCGCTCCTGCGGCAAAATCTAAAATAATTATCATGGGCAAAACGCCCATGTTAACTCTAGTCCTGCTGGAAGTATTTTAAGCGTCAGGCAAAAAATATCCGAAGAATACAATGTATGAAATGTTTTTCATGAAACTGTGTCTCCCTAGTTGAACTGTCTCAGCCCAGGTTGGCAGATTGTATCATTTTATAAGGACAACCTGTCCTGTGTCACTGAGTATAACAGGAAAACACCAGAGGCTTTTGTTCTAACAATGTTGTTCAATGTTGTTCATGTGCCAACACGTAAGGGACACTACAAGAGAGAGAGGAGAGGATGAACCAGCAAGGCTGGACTTAGTATTCACCTTGAGTAGTGCAGATATTGAGGACATCACATATGAAAGACCCCTTGGGGCCAGTGACCGCAGATATTGAGGACATCACATATGAAAGACCCCTTGGGGCCAGTGACCATGTGGTTTTAAGCTTCGAATACAAAGTAGAGCTACAAGTGGAGGGAGAAGCAGGAAGGCCAGGACGAATGAAGCCAAACTACAAGAAAGGGGACTACACAGGAATGAGGAACTTCATGAACGGGGTTCAGTGGGACAGAGAACTGGCAGGGAAGCCAGTTAATGAGATGATGGAATATGTAGCAACAAAATGCAAGGAGGCTGAGGAGAGGTTTGTACCCAAGGGTAACAGGAATAATGAAAAAGCCAGGATGAGCCCATGGTTTACCCAAAGGTGCAGGGAGGCAAAAACCAAGTGTGCTAGGGAATGGAAGAAATATAGAAGGCAAAGGACCCAGGAGAATAAGGAGAGCAGTCGTAGAGCCAGAAACGAATATGCACAGATAAGAAGGGAGGCCCAAAGACAATATGAAAACGACATAGCAGCAAAAGCCAAATCTGACCCGAAACTGTTGTACAGCCACATCAGGAGGAAAACAACAGTCAAGGACCAGGTAATCAGGCTAAGGAAGGAAGGAGGAGAGACAACAAGAAATGACCGTGAAGTATGTGAGGAACTCAACAAGAGATTCAAAGAAGTGTTCACAGAGGAGACAGAAGGGGCTCCAGAAAGACGGAGAGGTGGGGCACACCACCATGTGCTGGACACAGTGCACACAACCGAGGAAGAAGTGAAGAGGCTTCTGAGTGAGCTAGATACCTCAAAGGCAATGGGGCCAGATAACATCTCCCCATGGGTATTGAGAGAGGGAGCAGAGGCACTATGTGTACCCCTAACAACAATATTCAATACATCTATCGAAACAGGGAGATTGCCTGAGGCATGGAAGACAGCAAATGTAGTCCCAATCTTTAAAAAAGGAGACAGACATGAAGCATTAAACTACAGACCAGTGTCACTGACATGTATAGTATGCAAAATCATGGAGAAGATTATCAGGAGAAGAGTGGGGGAACACCTAGAAAGGAACGATCTCATCAACAGCAGCCAACGTGGTTTCAGGGACGGGAAATCCTGTGTCACAAACCTACTGGAGTTCTATGACATGGTGACAGCAGTAAGACAAGAGAGAGAGGGGTGGGTGGATTGCATTTTCTTGGACTGCAAGAAGGCGTTTGACACAGTTCCACACAAGAGATTGGTGCAAAAACTGGAGGACCAATCAGGGATAACAGGGAAGGCACTACAATGGATCAGGGAATACTTGTCAGGAAGACAGCAGCGAGTTATGGTACGTGGCGAGGTGTCAGAGTGGGCACCTGTGACCAGCGGGGTCCCACAGGGGTCAGTCCTAGGACCAGTGCTGTTTCTGGTATTTGTGAACGACATGACGGAAGGAATAGACTCTGAGGTGTCCCTGTTTGCAGATGACGTGAAGTTGATGAGAAGAATTCACTCAATCGAAGACCAGGCAGAACTACAAAGGGATCTGGACAGGCTGCAGACCTGGTCCAGCAATTGGCTCCTGGAGTTCAATCCCACCAAGTGCAAAGTCATGAAGATTGGGGAAGGGCAAAGAAGACCGCAGACGGAGTACAGTCTAGGGGGCCAGAGACTACAAACCTCACTCAAGGAAAAAGATCTTGGGGTGAGTATAACACCAGGCACATCTCCTGAAGTGCACATCAACCAAATAACTGCTGCAGCATATGGGCGCCTAGCAAACCTCAAAACAGCATTCCGACATCTTAATAAGGAATCATTCAGGACCCTGTACACCGTGTACGTTAGGCCCATATTGGAGTATGCGGCACCAGTTTGGAACCCACACCTAGCCAAGCACGTAAAGAAACTAGAGAAAGTGCAAAGGTTTGCAACAAGACTAGTCCCAGAGCTAAGAGGTATGTCCTACGAGGAGAGGTTAAGGGAAATCAACCTGACGACACTGGAGGACAGGAGAGATAGGAGGGACATGATAACGACATACAAAATACTGATAGGAATTGACAAGGTGGACAAAGACAGGATGTTCCAGAGATTGGACACAGTAACAAGGGGACACAGTTGGAAGTTGAAGACACAAATGAATCACAGGGATGTTAGGAAGTATTTCTTCAGCCACAGAGTAGTCAGTAAGTGGAATAGTTTGGGAAGCGATGTAGTGGAGGCAGGATCCATACATAGCTTTAAGAAGAGGTATGCTAAAGCTCACGGCTCAGGGAGAGTGACCTAGTAGCGATCAGTGAAGAGGCGGGGCCAGGAGCTCGGACTCGACCCCCGCAACCTCAACTAGGTGAGGACAAGAAAGTTGTCATACACTATCAAAATATGTCACCAACGTAGAAAGTATACAATGCATGTCCATTCAGGCTTATTAAATAAATAAAAAAATATAATGTAGAAGGTATGTAATGCATGGCCACTCAACCTTATTAAATAAAAAACTCTCCTCCTTCCATTCTAGTGTAAACCTCTACTAGCCCGGCTACAATTCCTTTCACCTTCCTTTCCACACCAGACAGTAGCTACTAACCCAGATCCATTTTCTTTCGCCTCTTCCACAACAGGCTGTTACTAACCCTCCATATGCTTTAACTCCAAACTATTATTAACCCCACTCCATTTTCTGCCCACCCCACACTGCCACTGACCCATCGTTTAATCTTGTCCGCTTCAAGTGTAAGCTTTTACTTTCACTTAACCCATGTAAAACTAACATCTGTAATTGTATGCATGTATATATATTTATGAAAGAGTTGTGGGTATATAATCTCCTGTGACCCCAAAAATTATGATCACACTCGTTGTATTTCACCTTCTTACACTAATTAATCATTATAATATATATATACATAAATATTAGAGTAACGCCATTTAATTCCCAACATGAATATGAGTAACTTTTTTCAGAATATTTTCCACTCTGGAAAAGAACCATGTCAATTTCTGAAATGAAACTTGTGAAATGTATTCGCTGAGACATTAACTGCCACTCAAGTATGAAGACATATTTACATTATACATAAGTTTGCTATGAATATCTGAATAGGAATCCATGTATTATCTAAGTGCACATAATATACATATCCTGAAGAGTGGATTTCTCTCAGCGTATATGCTGAGAGTTTACTGTAATTCGTATTTTAGAGATTAAAGTATTCTTGTCTGGTGGTGAATAGGCTACCCTGCAACCTTAATAACTTTCCTCTCCTACTTTTAACTGTCAAATCCATCTGTTCCCTAGGCTTCCTCAACTTATTAATCTCACTCTATAACTTTTTCTTATTTTAAACAAAATTTGTTGATAACATCTCACCCACACTCTCATTTGCTTTCTTTTTACATTGCTTCACCACTCTCTTCACCTCTCTTTTTCTCTCCATATACTCTTCCCTCCTTGCATCGCTTCTGCTTTGTAAAAACCTCTCATATCTTAACTTTTTCTCTCTTATTACTCTCTTTACATCATCATTCCACCAATTGCTCTTCTTCCCTCCCGCACCCACTTTCCTGTAACCACAAACTTCTGCTGAACACTCCAACACTACGTTCTTAAACCTACCCCATACATCTTCAACCCCATTGCCTGTATACTCACTAGCCCATCTGTCCTCCAATAGTTGTTTCTATCTTACCCTAACCGTCTCCTACTTAAGTTTATAAACCTTCACCTCTCTCTTATATATACATAAGTTGAGAAAAATTCATTACAATTGACCATTTCTTATAGAAGAGTTCAATACATCAAAATAAGTTGACGAGGAAGTTACATATGCAACAGTTGGATATCTTTATTGTTGGAACGTTTCGCCTACGCAGTAGGCTTCATCAGTTAAATACAGAGGAGAATGTACTGTAGACAGCAGGAGTAGTGGCGAGGTAAAGATGATGTAATCAGTTCATCAACCTTGGGGCAATATTTTGAGTTGGTCAGTCCCTCAGCCTGGAGAAGAGTTCAGCTCCATGGAGCCGAACTCTTTCCCATGCTGAGGGACTGACCACCTCAAACTATTTCTCCAAGGTTAATAAACCGGTTACATTATCTTTACCTCTCCACTACTGCTATGTTTAAACTATAAGATACCCAGCTGTTGAACGTGTGACTTACTCATCAACCTATCAGTATTTTATACAATTTTCAGCATATGAAAACACCATCAGAAAACCATTGGAGAGAATAATTTTAAAGGAAATCAGGTAAGACAGGAAAGATTGTTAATAAGTTTTGTGAAGAACGTTTAACTTTGGAAAATGAGATAGAGGTACTAATAGTTTAAACAACAAAATCAGAAAACACTGCCAGAGTTATTATAAGAAATTAAAGAGCAGTGATGGATCAAGATCTGGGTAAAAATGTAAGTATAGAAACTGAGACAAGAGATTTTGATGAGTGAAAAAAAAAATATTAATTGAAGACTGTTATGCAGGAGTAACTAAGCAAACCATAAAACTAGAATACCAGGTGGAGCTGGTGAACAAGACACAATTTCAGAGACGTATTTTACTGCGACGTTTCACCTATAAAGAGGCTCGTCCTTTTCACCACCTGTTAGCTCATGATACCTGAAAATGATAAGAAAGCTTTGATAAGAAGAGATCACTGGAAGAGTATAGCACTATGATTAAAGACAGTTTTTCCAATTAACAAAAATAAAAATCACTCATATAAAACAAGTTAACTTGGAAAAGGAATATAATAAATTTTCATTCTTTGATGTTAATGTTGAACGAGGCCTTGATTAGTCGAACAGTTTTTTTAATTAAACAAAATTTGATACATAAGCATAAGGTTTTGGAAAAATATAGATGTGAAATATAAAGTACATATATTTTCTTTACTGCAAACAAATGAGGACTAAAATATACCACTTCCCCAGTTAAGGACTACAAAATGAAAGAAGAAAAAATACGGAATCACTCTTTGGAGAAACAGTCGTTCTTTTCACTTAAATCAATGTTTATTTTGCAGTACATTAGCCCTTTCACTGTAGATTCAGTCATTCTACCTCTCTCCCGAGACCATACAGTGTTTACCAGCGATATTTCTGTCCTCGATAAACTGACAGTAACCGGGACTTCGCGACAAGACTTTCAAACCGGGTCATCCCCTTCAAAACGGGACGTATGGTAAACCAACATGATAAGCACTGTGTTGCTACGCTATACTTTATGACAGTTAACAGTGGGAACAAAAGTTAACTGTTTGCCTGTGAGATACCATCACGCAGGATGTGGCTCATACTCGGTATTGAAATCTGTCAGCCTGAGCTGGAGACTACAGTAGGGCAATGAGGATATCGTCAAGCATTCCATGAAGGGATCATCAGCGGCGTGATCATCAGAGGATTCGTTCCAGCAGAGCTGGAGTTACTGTCACTTGGGAATTGCTATCTCTCAGGATAACCTATTCCATACACTAGAGAAACTAACTTTTGTGAAGATATCTCTATCATCCCAAAGTGACGGCAAGACAAGAGAGACTATACACAGGAAGGAATATATATATATATATATATATATATATATATATATATATATATATATATATATATATATATATATATATATGCAATAAGATCACAGTAAACAGGTGTTTTTAAAGTTGTATTCAAAAATCTTGATACAGTAAAAAAAACTTTTGATAAAGAATTCTCCCCAAAATGCTGGTGGATGTGTCTATAAGATTCCTTGCAAAATTTGCGATAAAGTTTATTACGGTCAAACTGGTAAAAATCTCGAACTAAGATTAAAACAACATAAATATAGCAGAACTGGACAAGATTCCAATGCTCTATTTATTCATGTAAGAGATTTTAACCATCCAATTGATTTTCAAAAAGTTGAGAAAGTAGTATCAAGCAAGTCCATGGTCGACAGGAATATAATTGAATCTTGTTTCATAAAAAGCAGTTTTGACAATAATATGAATATTTCCTTTGGTTTATATAAATTAGATTCATTTATAATTAATAGAATTTGGGAAGAATTTAATAATACATTGGACAAATAATAATTTTTTAAATTTCTTATATCTTGGGTAGAATAGTTTGTTGGTGGGTTGTGTGAAGGACCTGTCTAGTTCGGCCGGCGGGCGTGCTGTCTCGCGTCAGGTGTTGTGGGATCTGATAGTGAGGTGTGGGCTACCCCTTTATATACTCTCCTTTTATGCTTTACTTTCATTGTTCCTTGATAATGTTAGTAGTCACGAAACCGCTTGGAATTTCTCTATTCTTTCACAGTGGTTGTTTTGCATATATATATATATATATATATATATATATATATATATATATATATATATATATATATATATATATATATATATATATATATATATATATATTATTGTACCCACGAAGCGAGTGGTATTGATCTATAACAACACTGCATTCATGTCAGAATTAAATGTAAGTGAAAATACAACATAAAATGGCTCAAAGTTGTATTAAAACAGCTTTCAGAAATTAGAAATACGAGTTACGAAGAATATCTCACAATACAGTATATTTACTCCTTAGTTGATAGCTCATGGGACATAGAGTTTTATATCACTATCAACAAAATGAAAAAAAATATTTGTGAAGTTAGAAAACATCAATTGTATAGAGAAATCGGAAAACCATTTATTTGCCAAAAAATGTTGGAATGAAATCAAGGACCAGGTACTATATGTATTATATAAATTGGTTATAATCATAACCAGAATTTTTAAAGTGGTGGACTGGTAAGCCAGCAGAAGGCCTCAGTCAACTGACCAAACACTCCAGCTGTGGGTCATCATATGAGGAAGACCCGTGTCAGGAAATGCTTGTTCTGTTTCCTGACGTACGTTACCTATAACTATAGAAAGGTATATAAGAAAACTGTAGCTACTTACGTTAGTATTTAGTCATGACTTAATAAAACGTGCAGAGACGCTTAAAAGTACAAAAGTTTGAAACAAGATAGGTCTCGGATCAGAAAAAAAAAACAAGAGCTGCCAAAAAAAAAAAAAAAAAAAAGACTGAAGGGACTAGAGGATTGTACCTCGTATCATTAATGAGAGATGAACTGAAACACAAAATGTTCGCGTGCATGAACAAGATACACGTAAAGACTTGGACCTGCCTCGCATGGGCCAGTAGGCCTGTTGCAGTGTTCCTTCTTTCTTATGTTCTTATGTTAAAGACTGACGCGGGACAGAACACAAGGGGACGAAGCTAAATGATAAAGAGTGAAATGCTATAATACCCTTATTGTCTTCAAGAAGGAACTTGGAAAGTTTTTGCAATAAGTTCTTAATCCTATTTACTCAATCAATAGGAAGGCCTAGTGAGACATAATGCATAATTTCCAAAAGATAGCACGACAGAAACTAAATAAAAACACACATTTGGATGTCAAAATGCCGAACGCAAGAACTAACTCAACACCCACAAATATATAAATGCAAATAGAAAAGTGCCCGCTTGAACAGGCGGCTCGCTTAGTATAAAGGTCTGTGTTTACATATACTGGTTCCCGTCTTCCACTCATGGTATAATTATGGAAATATTCTCCAACCGATCCTTTGGGAAAATGGTGAAGTTGTTTATGTTGTGTGTAAAATATAGCTGCTGGTTGCACGTTATTGGTAGGTAGGTACCTAAGTATGTGAGTAGGTAGGTTAATAGACAGCTATGTAGGTGAGTAGGTAGATTAGTAGACAGCTATGTAGGTGAGTAGGTAGGTTAGTAGACAGCTATGTAGGTAGATTAGTAGACAGCTATGTAGGTGAGTAGGTAGGTTAGTAGACAGCTATGTAGGTTGATTAGTAGACAGCTATGTAGGTGAGTCGGTAGGTTAGTAGACAGCTATGTAGGTGAGTAGGTAGGTTAGTAGACAGCTATGTAGGTGAGTAGGTAGGTTCGTAGATAGCTATGTAGGTAGATTAGTAGACAGCTATGTAGGTGAGTCGGTAGGTTAGTAGACAGCTATGTAGGTGAGTCGGAAGGTTAGTAGACAGCTATGTAGGTGAGTAGGTAGGTTAGTAGACAGCTATGTAGGCAGATTAGTAGACAGCTATGTAGGTGAGTAGGTTGATTAGTAGACAGCTATTTAGGTGAGTAGGTAGGTTAGTAGACAGCTATGTAGGTAGATTAGTAGACAGCTATGTAGGTGAGTAGATATGTTAGTAGACAGCTATGTAGGTGAGTAGGTAGGTTAATAGACAGCTATGTAGGTGAGTCGGTAGGTTAGTAGACAGCTATGTAGGTGAGTAGGTAGGTTAGTAGACAGCTATGTAGTTGAGTAGGTGGGTTAGTAGACAGCTATGTAGGTAGATTAGTAGACAGCTATGTAGGTGAGAAGGTGGGTTAGTAGACAGCTATGTAGGTAGATTAGTAGACAGCTATGTAGGTGAGTCGGTAGGTTAGTAGACCGCTATGTAGGTGAGTCGGTAGGTTAGTAGACAGCTATGTAGGTTAGTAGGTAGGTTAGTAGACAGCTATGTAGGTGAGGAGGTAGGTTAGTAGACAGCTATGTAGGTTGATTAGTAGACAGCTATGTAGGTGAGTCGGTAGGTTAGTAGACAGCTATGTAGGTGAGTAGGTAGGTTAGTAGACAGCTATGTAGGTGAGTAGGTAGGTTCGTAGATAGCTATGTAGGTAGATTAGTAGACAGCTATGTAGGTGAGTCGGTAGGTTAGTAGACAGCTATGTAGGTGAGTAGGTAGGTTAGTAGACAGCTATGTAGGTGAGTAGGTAGGTTAGTAGACAGCTATGTAGGTTGATTATTAGACAGCTATGTAGATGAGTCGGTAGGTTAGTAGACAGCTATGTAGGTAGATTAGTAGACAGCTATGTAGGTGAGTCGATAGGTTAGTAGACAGCTATGTAGGTGAGTCGGTAGTTTAGTAGACAGCTATGTAGGTGAGTAGGTAAGTTAGTAGACGGCTATGTAGGTGAGTAGGTAGGTTAGTAGACAGCTATGTATGTATCGTAAGGGTTCTTAAATGGAGATATCGTAGGTTGAAGGTAGACACACTTGTTGGATGGTAACTATATATTGTCAGACTGAGATGGTGAGGGATGGAGCCCAGCTGCCTTGCCTGTCTGCTGAATGGTCTGCCGCCGAGTGAGGACGGGGCAGAGGTATGAGACTACACATGTGCATCCCGTGACGTCACACCAAGCCACAGGCCTACAAGGGATCTCGTATCTAAAGCACATGGATGATACTAATATGCTATGCTATATAATACAGGGAATACAGGGATCAGCAACTATGCTGACAGCTCGGTCATGTTACGTATGTCGTCCCGACATACACTACTATACTATAGGCTGAACAGGCAGGCGGATCTGGGCTGATTCTATACAATAACAAATTCATATATAACTTAGAACTAATGGATGGTACAACATGATTTTGACGTAATGGGTGTTAACGTAATGAGTTTTAACGTAATGCATTACAAACTATAAGAACAAATCATTGTACAATATGGGTGGAATTGATCGATCGATCTGTATTCATGCACTCTACGGATTCTGAGGAAATATATATATATATATATATATATATATATATATATATATATATATATATATATATATATATATATATATATATATATATAAATATATATATATACAAGGTGAAATTAACAGCAAAGGCATCTGGTGCGCAGTCAGATCATTACTGTCAAATTCTCAGAATACGGAGGGAACGTGAACACGAAAATTTCTGACAACTGATCAACTAATGACAAAACACACAGTTGATAATTTCATTCATCTCGGACATCTAATTATGCAGGCTGTTTACACTTAAACCCAATTCTGCGAGGGTAAGGTTTACGTATGCAGAATGGTTATCATCTCTGGGAGGATCGAATTCCTCTGCAATGGCTAACACATGCCTTGACTGAGGACAGTCTGAACGAGTATCTACAAAAGATACAGCTACAATCACTAGTGACTGTGGAATTACTAACTCGTCTGCTAGGAGTACTCAACTCGACTATTCGATACAGTAATTCTTGGCTCATTACAAAGTCACTAATGGGTGCTGGTGGCTTCACAGTAAGAATAAGATCTTCCTGGAGCAGGAATCGAATCACACCAGAACACATGGGATCGGTTCTTTGGGCATTTTTGACATCCTCGACAGTAAATGGAGGATCTGCAGTAACTACACTAACGTGTCGCGATAAAGCATCTGCGACTACATTCGACTTGCCAGGTAAATTTTCAAAAGTGGGATTGAACTCTTGGATAGTCAAGGTCCATCTGGCTAACCTTCCAGTAGGCTGTTTGTTCTGGAATAAAGGTATCAGTTCTTTCTTACTGGAGGAATGAACAAACTCGGTGGAATGGATGACGGGGCAGAGGTATGAGCCTACACATGTGCATCCCGTGACGTCACACCAAGCCACAGGCCTACAAGGGATCTCGTATCTAAAGCACATGGATGATACTAATATGCTATGCTATATAATACAGGGAATACAGGGATCAGCAACTATGCTGACATAGGTTGATTAGTAGACAGCTATGTAGGTGAGTCGGTAGGTTAGTAGACAGCTATGTATGTGAGTCGGTAGGTTAGTAGACAGCTATGTAGGTGAGTAGGTAGGTTAGTAGACAGCTATGTAGGTGAGTAGGTAGGTTCGTAGATAGCTATGTAGGTAGATTAGTAGACAGCTATGTAGGTGAGTCGGTAGGTTAGTAGACAGCTATGTAGGTGAGTAGGTAGGTTAGTAGACAGCTATGTAGGTGAGTAGGTAGGTTAGTAGACAGCTATGTAGGTTGATTATTAGACAGCTATGTAGATGAGTCGGTAGGTTAGTAGACAGCTATGTAGGTAGATTAGTAGACAGCTATGTAGGTGAGTCGGTAGGTTAGTAGACAGCTATGTAGGTGAGTCGGTACGTTAGTAGACAGCTATGTAGTTGAGTAGGTAAGTTAGTAGACAGCTATGTAGGTGAGTAGGTAGGTTAGTAGACAGCTATGTAGGTTGATTAGTAGACAGCTATGTAGGTGAGTCGGTAGGTTAGTAGACAGCTATGTATGTGAGTCGGTAGGTTAGTAGACAGCTATGTAGGTGAGTAGGTAGGTTAGTAGACAGCTATGTAGGTGAGTAGGTAGGTTCGTAGATAGCTATGTAGGTAGATTAGTAGACAGCTATGTAGGTGAGTCGGTAGGTTAGTAGACAGTTATGTAGGTGAGTCGGTAGGTTAGTAGACAGCTATGTAGGTGAGTAGGTAAGTTAGTAGACAGCTATGTAGGTGAGTAGGTAGGTTAGTAGACAGCTATCAATACATAGGAGAAATGTAGTCGTATGACGATATCTCCATCATCTCAGAGCAGAAGCAGGATAATTATACATGGTAGACAGAAAAGGGAGAGAAGAGGCTTGGGGAAGAGGAATTTGTATATATGTATGTAGGTGAGTAGGTAGGTTAGTAGACAGCTATGTAGGTTGATTATTAGACAGCTATTTAGGTGAGTCGGTAGGTTAGTAGACAGCTATGTAGGTGAGTAGGTAGGTTAGTAGACAGCTATGTAGGTGAGTAGGTAGGTTCGTAGATAGCTATGTAGGTAGATTAGTAGACAGCTATGTAGGTGAGTCGGTTGGTTAGTAGACAGCTATGTAGGTGAGTCGGTAGGTTAGTAGACAGCTATGTAGGTGAGTAGGTAGGTTAGTAGACAGCTATGTAGGTGAGTAGGTAGGCTAGTAGACAGCTATGTAGGTTGATTATTAGACAGCTATGTAGATGAGTCGGTAGGTTAGTAGACAGCTATGTAGGTAGATTAGTAGACAGCTATGTAGGTGAGTCGGTAAGTTAGTAGACAGCTATGTAGGTGAGTCGGTAGGTTAGTAGACAGCTATGTAGGTGAGTAGGTAGGTTAGTAGACAGCTATGTAGGTGAGTAGGTAGGTTAGTAGACAGCTATGTAGGTTGATTAGTAGACAGCTATGTAGGTTGATTAGTAGACAGCTATGTAGGTTGATTAGTAGACAGCTATGTAGGTGAGTCGGTAGGTTAGTAGACAGCTATGTAGGTGAGTCGGTAGGTTAGTAGACAGCTATGTAGGTGAGTAGGTAGGTTAGTAGACAGCTATGTAGGTGAGTAGGTAGGTTCGTAGATAGCTATGTAGGTAGATTAGTAGACAGCTATGTAGGTGAGTCGGTAGGTTAGTAGACAGTTATGTAGGGGAGTCGGTAGGATAGTAGACAGCTATGTAGGTGAGTAGGTAAGTTAGTAGACAGCTATGTAGGTGAGTAGGTAGGTTAGTAGACAGCTATGTAGGTGAGTAGGTAGGTTAGTAGACAGCTATCAATACATAGGAGAAATGTAGTCGTATGACGATATCTCCATCATCTCAGAGCAGAAGCAGGATAATTATACATGGTAGACAGAAAAAGGAGAGAAGAGGCTTGGGGAAGAAGAATTTGTATAAATGTATGC
>NC_091370.1:3209131-3286631 GCF_038502225.1 Cherax quadricarinatus | reverse complement strand
GTATTACTCTTAATTCTTTCAATAATAACTCTACCATACACTTTACCAGGTATACTCAACAGACTTATTCCCTTATAATTTTTGCACTCTCTTTTATCCCTTTGCCTTTATACAGAGGAACTATGCATGCTCTCTGCCAATCCCTAGGTACCTTACCCTCTTCCATACATTTATTAAATAATAGCATCAACTACTACAAAACTATATCCCCACCTGCTTTTAACATTTCCATCTTTATCCCATCAATCCCAGCTGACTTACCCCCTTTCATTTTACCTACTGCCTCACGAACTTCCCCCACACTCACAACTGGCTGTTCCTCACTCCTATAAGATGTTATTCCTCCTTGCCCTATACACGAAATCACAGCTTCCCTATCTTCATCAACATTTAACAGTTCCTCAAAGTATTCCCTCCATCTTCCCAATACCTCTAACTCTCCATTTAATAACTCTCCTCTCCTATTTTTAACTGACAAATCCATTTGTTCCCTAGGCTTTCTCAACTTGTTAATCTCACTCCAAAACTTTTTCTTATTTTCAAGAAAATTTGTTGATAACGTCTCTGTCTATATATATATATATATATATATATATATATATATATATATATATATATATATATATATATATATATATATATATATACATATATATTCAATAAGATCACAGTAAACAGGTGATTTTAAAATATGCAAAACAACCACTGTGAAAGAGTAGTGAAATTCCAAGGGTTTCGTGACTACTCACATTGTCAATGTGAGTAGTCACGAAAGCACTTGGAATTTCACTACTCTTTCACAATGGTTGTTTTGCATATATATATATATATATAGAGATATATATATATATATATATATATATATATATATATATATATATATAGATATATATATATATTATATGGGGGCCACCTCTGGTGTAAATTGTGGGACCCATAGCCTCGAAGAAGTGGATAAAAAGGCTTCAAGGAAGAATATTTGGATTTCTTCCTGAAGCCGTTTGAATATTCCACTTCCCCTACCACCCCTTCTTTTCATTCTTTTTTACCAATGGGTATATTTTATTGCATAATATGGTACAGAAGATTTTACAGATACATTGTTGATATAAAGATGGCATATGCAGTACATGTGGTGTGAGAGATACATGTCTAGTACATATTGAAGATTTTAGACACTTTTGCAGCATATGGGAATCTTTATTCAGGAAACGTTTCGCCACACAGTGGCTTCATCAGTCCAATACAAAGAGGAACGCGTAAGGAGAGGAGGAGAATGAGGTAATCAGTCCCTCAACCTGGAGTCGATGTGTTCAGTCCATCAATCTTGTAGAATGTACAGCATAGGGCCGTAGACGTGGCTTATATACTGTAGTGAGGTGACGTGAAGCAGATGGAGGCGGGGTCATAGTGGTACCATCCACTAGTCGAAGTAGGTCTTCGTCCAAAGGTTGAACAAGTGTTGAAGAATTCTTTGTAACAAGACCCCATGATGCTGCCGTGTCTGACAGTTGTGATGAATGGTTTGAAAAACCGACAAGTTGAAGATTTTAGACACTTTTGCAGCATATGGGAATCTTTATTCAGGAAACGTTTCGCCACACAGTGGCTTCATCAGTCCAATACAAAGAGGAACGCGTAAGGAGAGGAGGAGAATGAGGTAATCAGTCCCTCAACCTGGAGTCGATGTGTTCAGTCCATCAATCTTGTAGAATGTACAGCATAGGGCCGTAGACGTGGCTTATATACTGTAGTGAGGTGACGTGAAGCAGATGGAGGCGGGGTCATAGTGGTACCATCCACTAGTCGAAGTAGGTCTTCGTCCAAAGGTTGAACAAGTGTTGAAGAATTCTTTGTAACAAGACCCCATGATGCTGCCGTGTCTGACAGTTGTGATGAATGGTTTGAAAAACCGACAAGTTGAAGATTTTAGACACTTTTGCAGCATATGGGAATCTTTATTCAGGAAACGTTTCGCCACACAGTGGCTTCATCAGTCCAATACAAAGAGGAACGCGTAAGGAGAGGAGGAGAATGAGGTAATCAGTCCCTCAACCTGGAGTCGATGTGTTCAGTCCATCAATCTTGTAGAATGTACAGCATAGGGCCGTAGACGTGGCTTATATACTGTAGTGAGGTGACGTGAAGCAGATGGAGGCGGGGTCATAGTGGTACCATCCACTAGTCGAAGTAGGTCTTCGTCCAAAGGTTGAACAAGTGTTGAAGAATTCTTTGTAACAAGACCCCATGATGCTGCCGTGTCTGACAGTTGTGATGAATGGTTTGAAAAACCGACAAGTTGAAGATTTTAGACACTTTTGCAGCATATGGGAATCTTTATTCAGGAAACGTTTCGCCACACAGTGGCTTCATCAGTCCAATACAAAGAGGAACGCGTAAGGAGAGGAGGAGAATGAGGTAATCAGTCCCTCAACCTGGAGTCGATGTGTTCAGTCCATCAATCTTGTAGAATGTACAGCATAGGGCCGTAGACGTGGCTTATATACTGTAGTGAGGTGACGTGAAGCAGATGGAGGCGGGGTCATAGTGGTACCATCCACTAGTCGAAGTAGGTCTTCGTCCAAAGGTTGAACAAGTGTTGAAGAATTCTTTGTAACAAGACCCCATGATGCTGCCGTGTCTGACAGTTGTGATGAATGGTTTGAAAAACCGACAAGTTGAAGATATTGTTACGTGTTTGTCACTGATTATAACGCGAAAATCTCATCTAGCTCTTCAGAGCTGGGGCGCGTGCATTACTCCTCTGAACAGTCACACTGAGTCGCTGGAACAGAAAACTAGCTGCCCTGGGATCCCTAGTTACCCTGATGAGTCTTTTGTCTTGCTCCTTAAGGAACTTAGATGCACTCTTTCCCCATGAGCCAAGGGTCTCTGAGCCTATGGGAACAAACATATAATGATGGGCAAGTTCTTCATATTTTCTAGACTTTTTTAACTCCCTGAAGCTGGCAGCTGCCACTCCTTCCTCCCTGGTGTATTGGAGACAGGTATCAGCCAAGGTAGATGCACATGTGTAGTCCCACACCACTTGATTACCGTCTGTCAATAAATTAGGTCTCCCGAACTGATAACGTTTTTATTAGTATACCATCGTTTAGTAGTGAAGAAGAGCAGGATGTGAGTGTGGGGGAGGTACGTGAGGCATTACGTAGAATGAAAGGGGGTAAAGCAGCTGGAACTGATGGGATCATGACAGAAATGTTAAAGGCAGGGAGGGACATAGTGTTGGAGCGGTTGGTATTTTTGTTTAAGAAATGTATGAAAGAGGTGAAGGTACCTAGGGACTGGCGGAGAGCATGTATAGTCCCTTTATATAAAGGGAAAGGGGACAAAAGAGATTGTAAAAATTATAGAGGAATAAGTTTACAGAGTATACCAGGAAAAGTGTACGGTAGAGTTATTATTGAAAGAATTAGAGGTAAGACAGAATGTAGAATTGCGGATGAGCAAGGAGGTTTTAGAGTGGGTAGGGTATGTGTAGATCAAGTGTTTACATTGAGGCATATATGTGAGCAGCATTTAGATAAAGGTAGGGAAGTTTTTATTGCATTTATGAATTTAGAAAAGGCATATGATAGAGTGGATTGGGGAGCAATGTGGCAGATGTTGCAAGTATATGGAATAAGTGCTAAGTTACTAAATGCTGTAAAGAGTTTTTATGAAGATAGTGAGGCTCAGGTTAGGGTGTGTAGAAGAGAGGGAGACTACTTCCTGGTAAAAGTAGGTCTTAGACAGGGATGTGTAATGTTACCATGGTTGTTTAATATATTTATAGATGGGGTTGTAAAAGAAGTAAATGCTAAGGTGTTGGGGAGAGGGGTGGGATTAAATAATGGGGAATTAAATACAAAATGGGAAGTGACACAGTTACTTTTTGCTGATGATACTGTGCTTATGGGAGATTCTAAAGAAAAATTGCAAAGGTTAGTGGACGAATTTGGGAGTGTGTGTATAGAAAGGTGAAAATGAACATAGAAAAGAGTAAGGTGATGAGGGTATCAAATGATTTAGATAAAGAAAAATTGGATATCAAACTGGGGAGGAGTATGGAAGAAGTGGATGTTTTCAGATATTTGGGAGCTGACGTGTCAGCGGATGGATTTATGAAGGATGAGGTTAACCATAGAACTGATGAAGGAAAAAAGGTGATTGGTGCGTTGAGGTATATGTGGAGGCAAAAAAATGTTATCTGTGGAGGCAAAGAAGGGAATGTAAGAAAGTATAGTAGTACCAACACTCTTATATGGGTGTGAAGCTTGGGTTGTAAATGCTGCAGCGAGGAGGCGGTTGGAGGCAGTGGAGATATCCGGTCTAAGGGCAATGTGTGGTGTAAATATTATGCAGAAAATTCGGAGTGTGGAAATTAGGAGAAGATGTGGAGTTAATAAAAGTATCAATCAGAGGGCTGAAGAGGATTTGTTGAGGTGGTTTGGTCATTTAGAGAGAATGGATCAAAGTAGAATGACATGAAGAGCGTATAAATCTGTAGGGAAAGGAAGGCGGGGTAGGGGTCGTCCTCGAAAAGGTTGGAGGGAGGGGGTAAAGGAGGTGTTGTGGGCGAGGGGTTTGGACTTCCAGCAAGCGTGCGTGAACGTGTTAGATAGGAGTGAATGGAGACGAATGGTGTCTAGGACCAGACGAGCTGTTTGAGTGTGAGCAGGGCAATATTTAGTGAAGGGATTCAGGGAAATCGGTTATTTTATTAACCGGACTTGAGTCCTGGAAATAGGAAGTACAATGCCTGCACTCTAAAGGAGGGGTTTGGGATATTAGCAGTTTGGAGGGATATATTGTGTATTTTTATACGTATATACTTCTAAACTGTTTATTCTGGGCACCTCTGCAAAAACAGTGATTATGTGTGAGTGAGGTGAAAGTGTTGAATGACGATGAAAGTATTTTCTTTTTGGGTCACCCTGCCTCGGTGGGAGACGGCCGACGTGTTGAATATATATATATATATATATATATATATATATATATATATATATATATATATATATATATATATATATATATATATATGTATATATATGTCGTGCCGAATAGGCAGAACTTGCCATCTTGGCTTAAATAGCAACGCTCATCTTGCCATATAGGACAAGTGAAAATTTGTGTATGCAATAATTTCGCCAAAATCATTCTGAACCTAACGAAAAAAATATATTTCATTGTGTTTGTTTAGTATTAAATTACTGTAAACAAATCTAAAATATATTTAGTTGGGTTAGGCTAAAATAAATTGCGCTTGTTATAATAAGGTTTGGTAAGTTTTCTACGTTCCTTTTGGTGCAAAATTATAAACTTTTACATCAGCATTAATGAAAAAAATATATCTTTAAACGTATAAGAGAAAATTTTAGAAAGGACTTAATTTTAAATGAGTTCTTGCTAACTGACCAGGTTTTACATATTCGGCACGACACACACACACACACACACACACACACACACACACACACACACACACACACACACACACACACACACACACACACACACATATATATATATATATATATATATATATATATATATATATATATATATAACACTTCAAGCCTGGACAGACGGTAATCAGGTGGTGTGGGACTACACATGTGCATCTAACTTGGCTGATACCTGTCTCCAATACACCAGGGAGGAAGGAGTGGCAGCTGCCAGCTTCAGGGAGTCCCAAAAGTCTAGAAAATATAGAGAACTTGTCCATCATTATATGTTTGTTCTCATAGGCTCAGAGACCCTTGGCTCAAGATACATATAGGATAAAGCCTAAGTACCTTTCTCGTACTCAAAATTTTAATCAAAATCTTTGAACAGCATAGGCCCCCCCTACTCATATGGAGGCCTATGTTCATTCATCAACTTGTCGGTATTTTATACCGTCTATTACTACACACAAAAAAAGAGGACCTAGAAATAGAACAATACCTTCTAGATATATTATTTTATTATTATTATTATTATTATTATTATTATTATTATTATTATTATTATTATTATGAACAGTACTACTACTACATTAATTGGATGTGTAGAGGGAAATTCGATTTGATCCTGGGAAGGGCACAGAAGGTCCAGGTCCTTGTAACAAGATCTTGCCGAGACACATAATCTTAGTTGGTAGAGCAGAATGGCAGAGTTGTGTTCTACTGTGCTTCATGTAAACCGTTTTTAACGTGATTTAATTACTCGACACTCAGACGGCCACAACAGAGTAAAAGAGAAAGCAGACTATCACAGTAGATAAGTGAGACACATGTGCAACAGTCAGGTATTTTTATTCCGAAAGGTTTCGCCTACACAGTAGGCTTCTTCAGTCGAATAAAGAGGAGGCAGCAGAAGCAGTCGAGATGTAAAAATGATGTAATTAATCCATTACCCTCGAATATTTTATTTTATCTACTAGTCAGTAATGTATACATTATTATAATCAGAACATCACAGTGTTTTACTAAGTCTTATATATGGTTGGAGAACACGGAATGTTTCTAAACCCAAGACAACAGTGCATCAGTGTTCGCAATAAAGCTAACAGAATTCTTGGATTCATATCTAGAAGTATAAATAATAGAAGTCCTCAGGTTGTTCTTCAACTCTATATATCCTTGGTTAGGCCTCATTTAGACTATGTTGCTCAGTTCTGGTCACCGTATTACAGAATGGATATAAATGCTCTGGAAAACGTACAGAGGAGGATGACGAAGATGATCCCATGTATCAGAAATCTTCCCTATGAGGATAGACTGAGGGCCCTGAATCTGCACTCTCTCGAAAGGCGTAGAATTAGGGGGGATATGATCGAGGTGTATAAATGGAAAACAGGAATAAATAAAGGGGATGTAAATAGCGTGCTGAAAATTTCCAACCAAGACAGGACTCGCAGCAATGGTTTCAAGCTGGAAAAATTCAGATTCAGGAAGGATATAGGAAAGCACTGGTTTGGTAATAGAGTTGTGGATGCGTGGAACCAACTCCTGAGTACAGTTATTCAGGCTAAAACGTTGTGTAGTTTTAAAAATAGGTTAGATAAATACATGAGTGGGCGTGGGTGGGTGTGAGTTGGACCTGACTAGCTTGTGCTGCTACATCTGGTGCCGTGCTCCATCCTTGAGTGGAGGGTGACCAGACTGGGTGGGTCATTGGGCTAATCCGAGGTGGGTGGGTCATTGGGCTAATCCGGGGTGGGTGGGTCATTGGGCTAATCCGGCGGGGGGACATGGACCTGCTTCGCATGGGTCAGTAGGCCTGTTGCAGTGTTCCTTCTTTCTTATGTTCTTATGTACAGAAGCTTAGAATACTAAAATACAGGAAATAATTCATCATTGTATACTTCCAATCAGTAATATAATCTCGGAATTTTGTATTATGCTGATATGATATTTTGAAATACATGGATGAATGGATGTAACTAAAACTCATCAGTGGATCAAACTTCAAACAAAGCAAAATTATCAGAGAAGTCACAGGTTATATAAATGACTATCGCTCCGCTTCAAGACCTGTTGGTCAGCTCGTACCTAGTATGGGATCCAGAAAAACTCCCTCATATTGCATCATAGTTACTGGTCTGGTCTTGAGTCCATCTCTTCCTGATCTTGTTTTGCGCCCTTTCACAAGACCGTGTCATTAATTCTGTTTATTGCTTGTACATGATCACCTAATGTTGAATATTTTTGTTTTATTCGTACATACTCTTCTGTTCTGTAAAAACTGCTATTGTTCTAATGCCAAAGTGCTGACCATCAACCTGGGTAACCTTAAAAAGAGTGCAAGTGTTCCCTTTCTCATTATAAGCTAGAACCTCCGGAGGCGTTGGCAAGTCTTGCCCAGCCCGGCCTCTCTCTCTCTCTTTCACACTGAACGAACGGCTGACCTTGAGGAGGGCATCCGAGATGTATATATGATCGTAGTTCAGATGGAAGAGACACATTTGAGCCACCACAACCAGTGCAACACAACATGATCACGGTAAGGCAGGTCCTTCCTAGCTCAGGCTGGTGTCCACTACTGTTGACTCACTCTGGTCTAGTACAGATTATGCTCTCTGTGTAAGGATAAACATGACACTGAATTTTCTTTTGTTGAAATGCTTTATTTACCACTGAGCCATTGTTATATTCATGGAGAAGCGCTAAACTTACAAGGGTCATTCAGTGCGTGATGAATGGGAGAGGTTTGGGGTAAGTTTATTTCGGCACAGGTACACATAAGCACAATTATCATATATAGCGTAAATTACCTAGGATAACCCCACAAAAGTTAGACAATCAGGTTTAAGCGAGACGAGCGAGGATCCCTCCAGTTCCTGGATAAAGATAATTTCACCAGCATAAAGCCACTAAAACACTATTGACAAGAATACTGGTACAAATATCTCTAACATTCTTTTCTCGCCAAAGCAAGAATAAGCGAAAGGTTTATTGATATCTTCGTTGGATTCCGCAGATTATCTTCTCACTTCTGGCGGCGGTGGCTGTTGCTGCTCCACAGTATAATATTGGTACCCCGATTCCTGCCCCTGCTCCGATCCCAAGCTATAATGTCCCAGTGCAAGCTCCAGCTCCTGCTCCGGTCCCAAGCTACCGGGCCCCAGTGCAGGCTCCAGCCCCGGCACTAGAGTACGGATCAAAACTCGCGCCTGTGGAGATCCTGAGAGATGATCGCCAAGGACCTGACGCCACTGGAGCTTACAGCTTCGCCTTCGAGACTGCTGACGGTATCAGTCGTCAGGAGCAGGGCACCCCCGAGGGCCCTAATGGAGCCGTGTCAGTCCAAGGAGGATGGTCGTAAGTATCCTTTCTTATATATTTATACATTGTCTTAAATATCATCTTTGCTCTTGAAAGATACGACACTAACAATATTTTTTTTCGCCCGGGTCTTTTCCAAGTAGTGCTGACCCGGCCTTGGCTCCCTATCTAGTTTTTATAAAAACTGTTAGGAGTTCGGATCAGAAACCCATAATTAATATACACTAAGAAGATATATAAACATTTCGATAACGAATGTATGGTCATACAGCCACAGTTTGGGGTTAAATTTGTCGCATCTTCGTGTAAGAACTGGAGTGACAAACCCGAGGATAAAATTACCATTCTCCACAGATTCACTTTTCCCGATGGAACTCCCGGAGTCTTCAACTTTGTTGCTGACGGTGCAGGTTATCGCCCGGAGTCTCCCCTGCTACCCACGCCCCATCCTCTCCCAGCCCACGCCATCGCCCAGATCGAGTTTGCCCGACAGCAAGAAGCTGCCGCCGCTGCTTCTGGAGCAAGTAACCGTTACTCTGCTCCAGCTCCTGACCCAGCCCCTGCCCCGACGAACCAGTATGTAGTTCCTCCCACCGTCCCTGCCCCACAGAGGACTTACCAATCCCCACGGTAAATAAGGACAAGCTATTCTAAAACGATATTTATACCTATAAGAGTGAAATGACACGTGAGAAAACACTGAGACTTATACAAATATGTCCTAGTATTTGCTAATGTGTCTTTTTAAACCAGTTTGTTGGTATCAATTACCAAAGTCTAAGTCTATGGGAGTGTTCATGTTCTTGAGATTCATAGTCTTCATGTTCATGTTCCAGATCATGTTCTTGATGTTCATGTTCTTAAGGCTCATGTTCTTGAGGCTCATGTTCTTGAGGCTCATGTTCTTGAGGTTCATGTTCTTGAGGCTCATGTTCTTGAGGTTCATGTTCTTGAGGTTCATGTTCTTGAGGTTCATGTTCTTGAGGCTCTGTTCTTGATGTTCATGTTCTTGAGGTTCATGTTCTTGAGGTTCATGTTCTTGAGGTTCATGTTCTTGAGGCTCATGTTCTTGAGGCTCATGTTCTTGAGGTTCATGTTCTTGAGGTTCATGTTCTTGAGGTTCATGTTCTTGAGGCTCATGTTCTTGAGGTTCATGTTCTTGAGACTCATGTTCTTGAGGTTCATGTTCTTGATGTTCATGTTCTTGAGGTTCATGCTCTTGAGGTTCATGTTCTTGAGGTTCATGTTCTTGAGGTTCATGTTCTTGAGGTTCATGTTCTTGAGGTTCATGTTCTTGAGGTTCATGTTCTTGAGGTTCATGTTCTTGAGGTTCATGATCTTGAGGCTCATGTTCTTGAGATTCATGTTCTTGATGTTCATGTTCTTGATGTTCATGCTCTTGAGGTTCATGCTCTTGAGGTTCATGTTCTTGAGGTTCATGTTCTTGAGGTTCATGTTCTTGAGGTTCATGTTCTTGAGGTTCATGTTCTTGAGACTCATGTTCTTGATGTTCATGTTTTTGAGGTTCATGTTCTTGAGGTTCATATTCTTGAGGTTCATGTTCTTGAGGTTCATGTTCTTGAGGTTCATGTTCTTGAGGTTCATATTTTTGAGGTTCATGTTCTTGAGGTTCATGTTCTTGAGGTTCATGTTCTTGAGGTTCATGTTCTTGAGGCTCATGCTCTTGAGGTTCATGTTCTTGAGGTTCATGTTCTTGAGGTTCATGTTCTTGATGTTCATGTTCTTGAGGTTCATGCTCTTGAGGTTCATGTTCTTGAGGTTCATGTTCTTGAGGTTCATGTTCTTGAGGTTCATGTTCTTGAGGTTCATGTTCTTGAGGTTCATATTCTTGAGGTTCATGTTCTTGAGGTTCATGTTCTTGAGGTTCATGTTCTTGAGGTTCATGTTCTTGAGGTTCATGTTCTTGAGACTCATGTTCTTGAGGTTCATGTTCTTGAGGTTCATGTTCTTGAGGTTCATGTTCTTGAGGCTCATGTTCTTGAGGTTCATGTTCTTGAGGCTCATGTTCTTGAGGTTCATGTTCTTGAGGCTCATGTTCTTGAGGCTCATGTTCTTGAGGTTCATGTTCTTGAGGTTCATGTTCTTGAGGTTCATGTTCTTGAGGTTCATACTGATGTTTACAAATGCTCATACTGAGTGTTGTGTTAAGTACCTGTATCTTTTATACCTTTATGCCTAAATACACATACATCCTATACGTTAATTTGTCTTTCAGTGTCCCAGGTCCTTGTTAATAAATATATAACACATCACTGGAATAATTAAGCAAACCATCATCATCTGGTTTAGTAAACCAAATAATGGATGGATATTTATATAGTGATATTTCTCACGTTACTATATTAATTTCTATGATATAGCTAAATATGCCGAATTCGTTCTGAAATGTTCATGAAGAGTATGTAATAACTCGCTAATGCTGTTCTTCATGTGGTGTTCACTGCACCACGCTGTTCTTCATGTGTTCACTGCACCACGCTGTTCTTCATGTGGTGTTCACTGCGCCACGCTGTTCTTCATGTGGTGTTCACTGCACCACGCTGTTCTTCATGTGGTGTTCACTGTGCCACGCTGTTCTTCATGTGTTCACTGCGCCACGCTGTTCTTCATGTGGTGTTCACTGCGCCACGCTGTTCTTCATGAGGTGTTCACTGCGCCACGCTGTTCTTTATGTGTTCACTGCACCATGCTGTTCTTCATGTGGTGTTCACTGCACCACGCTGTTCTTCATGTGGTGTTCACTGCACCACGCTGTTCATGTGGTGTTCATTGCACCACGCTGTTCTTCATGTGTTCACTGCACCACGCTGTTCTTCATGTGTTCACTGCACCACGCTATTCTTCATGTGGTGTTCACTGCACCACGCTGTTCTTCATGTGGTGTTCACTGCACCACGCTGTTCTTCATGTGGTGTTCACTGCACCACGCTGTTCTTCATGTGTTCACTGCACCACGCTGTTCTTCATGTGGTGTTCACTGCACCACGCTGTTCTTCATGTGGTGTTCACTGCACCACGCTGTTCTTCATGTGGTGTTCACTGCACCACGCCGTTCTTCATGTGATGTTCACTGCACCACGCTGTTCTTCATGTGTTCACTGCACCACGTTGTTCTTCATGTGCTCACTGCACCACGCTGTTCTTCATGTGGTGTTCACTGCACCACGCTGTTCTTCATGTGGTGTTCACTGCACCACGCTGTTCTTCATGTGGTGTTCACTGCACCACGCTGTTCTTCATGTGATGTTCACTGCACCACGCTGTTCTTCATGTGTTCACTGCACCACGCTGTTCTTCATGTGGTGTTCACTACACCACGCTGTTCTTCATATGGTGTTCACTGCACCACGCTGTTCTTCATATGGTGTTCACTGCACCACGCTGTTCTTCATGTGGTGTTCACTGCACCACGCTGTTCTTCATCTGGTGTTCACTGCACCACGCTGTTCTTCATGTGGTGTTCACTGCACCACGCTGTTCTTCATGTGGTGTTCACTGCACCACACTGTTCTTCATGTGGTGTTCACTGCACCACGCTGTTCTTCATGTGGTGTTCACTGCACCACGCTGTTCTTCATATGGTGTTCACTGCACCACGCTGTTCTTCATATGGTGTTCACTGCATCACGCTGTTCTTCATGTGGTGTTCACTGCACCACGCTGTTCTTCATATGGTGTTCACTGCACCACGCTGTTCTTCATGTGGTGTTCACTGCACCACGCTGTTCTTCATGTGGTGTTCACTGCACCACACTGTTCTTCATGTGGTGTTCACTGCACCACGCTGTTCTTCATGTGGTGTTCACTGCACCACGCTATTCTTCATGTGGTGTTCACTGCACCACGCTGTTCTTCATATGGTGTTCACTGCACCACGCTGTTCTTCATGTGGTGTTCACTGCACCACGCTATTCTTCATGTGGTGTTCACTTCACCACGCTGTTCTTCATATGGTGTTCACTGCACCACGCTGTTCTTCATGTGTTCACTGCACAACGCTGTTCTTCATGTGGTGTTCACTGCACCACGCTATTCTTCATGTGGTGTTCACTGCACCACGCTATTCTTCATGTGGTGTTCACTGCACCACGCTGTTCTTCATATGGTGTTCACTGCACCACGCTGTTCTTCATGTGGTGTTCACTGCACCACGCTGTTCTTCATGTGGTGTTCACTGCACCACGCTATTCTTCATGTGGTGTACACTGCACCACGCTATTCTTCATGTGGTGTTCACTGCACCACGCTGTTCTTCATATGGTGTTCACTGCACCACGCTGTTCTTCATGTGGTGTTCACTGCACCACGCTATTCTTCATGTGGTGTACACTGCACCACGCTATTCTTCATGTGGTGTTCACTGCACCACGCTGTTCTTCATATGGTGTTCACTGCACCACGCTGTTCTTCATGTGGTGTTCACTGCACCACGCTGTTCTTCATGTGGTGTTCACTGCACCACGCTGTTCTTCATGTGGTGTTCACTGCACCACGCTGTTCTTCATGTGGTGTTCACTGCACCACGCTGTTCTTCATATGGTGTTCACTGCACCACACTGTTCTTCATGTGGTGTTCACTGCACCACGCTGTTCTTCATGTGGTGTTCACTGCACCACGCTGTTCTTCATCCACATACTAGGCTCAAAGAGTAGAAATTTACTAATTAGTTAACAATTTGTGGTCATGTACATTTTCCCTGGACAGTAATCCGTTAACATTTTATTTGATAAATAACTACGCTATTGCTCGGGAGAAATAACTAATTCGTTTGGAAATTGTTTATTGAGAAATACCTGGAGTATACCTTGAGAAGGTTTGGGGGGTAAACGCCCCCTCGGCCCGGTCTATAAAAAAATATTTTGTAAATATTGTCGGTTAGACTAGGCTGGATAAAATTAGGTTAGGTTAGGTTAAGATAGGTTAGGTTAAGATAGGTTAGGTTAGGTTAGGTTAGGTTAGGTTAAGATAGGTTAGGTTAAGATAGGTTAGGTTAGGTTAGGTTAGGTTAAGATAGGTTAGGTTAAGATAGGTTAGGTTAGGTTAGGTTAGGTTAGGTTAGGTTAGGTTAGGTTAAGTTAGGTTAGGTTAGGTTAGGTTAGGTTAGGTTAGGTTAAGTTAGGTTAGGTTAGGTTAGGTTAGGTTAGGTTAGGTTAAGTTAGGTTAGGTTAGGTTAGGTTAGGTTAGGTTAGGTTAAGATAGGTTACGTTAGGTTAGGTTAGGTTAGGTTAGGTTAGGTTAAGTTAGGTTAGGTTAGGTTAGGTTAAGATAGGTTACGTTAGGTTAGGTTAGGTTAGGTTAGGTTAGGTTAAGTTAGGTTAGGTTAGGTTAGGTTAGGTTAGGTTAAGTTAAGTTAAGTTAAGTTAAGTTAAGTTAGGTTAGGTTAGGTTAAGATAGGTTAGGTTAGGTTAGGTTAAGTTAAGTTAAGTTAAGTTAAGTTAAGTTAAGTTAAGTTAGGTTAGGTTAGCTTAAGTTAGGTTAGGTTAGGTTAGGTTAGGTTAGGTTAGGTTAAGTTAAGTTAAGTTAGGTTAGGTTAGGTTAGCTTAAGTTAGGTTAGGTTAGGTTAGGTTAAGATAGGTTAGGTTAGGTTAGGTTAGGTTAGGTTAAGTTAGGTTAGGTTAGGTTAGGTTAGGTTAGATTAGGTTAAGTTAGGTTAGGTTAGGTTAGGTTAGGTTAAGTTAAGTTAAGTTAAGTTAAATTAAGTTAAGTTAAGTTAAGTTAAGTTAAGTTAAGTTAAGTTAAGTTAGGTTAGGTTAGGTTAGCTTAAGTTAGGTTAGGTTAGGTTAGGTTAGGTTAGGTTAGGTTAAGTTAGGTTAGGTTAGGTTAGGTTAGGTTAGATTAGGTTAAGTTAGGTTAGGTTAGGTTAGGTTAGGTTAAGTTAAGTTAAGTTAAGTTAAATTAAGTTAAGTTAAGTTAAGTTAAGTTAAGTTAGGTTAGGTTAGGTTAGCTTAAGTTAGGTTACTTAAGAAAAGGTCTCTAAATTTAAGTATGTCAGATCCTACAAGGTATCACCATAGTCACGGAAACTGTTCAAGAAAGACACGGATGAATTACTGGGAGAATATATACCCTGATTGATGCAGTAAGATCCTAGTAAACAGGTGATGTCACAATATGCAAAACAACCACTGTGAAAAAATATAGTAAATTTCCAAGTGCTTTCGTGGTTTCTCACATTATCAAGGGGAAATCAAGAAAGAACTTGGAAATGTTCTATTTTCTTTCACATCGTTTATTTTGCATACCCTGAGGGATGTATTTCTCTCGGTGTGTATACTCAGATTATTATTATAATCAAAAAGAAGCGTTAAGCCACAAGGGTGTATACTCAGAGAGTTTACTTCAATCTTAAGGAATTAAAGTGTTCGTGTTGGTGGTTAAAAGGCTAACGTGCAACCTTAATGACCCAAGTGTAATCGACTGGCTTCAAACCTCATTAGTCAATCAACCATATTTATGTAAGAATTATATATATATATATATATATATATATATATATATATATATATATATGTTGTGCCGAATAGGCAGAACTTGCGATCTTGGCTTAAATAGCAACGTTCATCTTGCCATATAGGACAAGTGAAAATTTGTGTATGCAATAATTTAGCCAAAATCATTCTGAACCTAACGAAAAAACTATATTTCACTGAATTTGTTTAGTATTAAATTATTGTAAACAAATCTAAAATATATTTAGTTGGGTTAGGCTAAAATAAATTGCGTTTGTTATAATAAGGTTTGGTAAGTTTTGTAAGTTCCTTTTGGTGCAAAATTATAAATTTTTACATCAACATTAATGAAAAAATATAATTTTAAATGTATAAGAGAAAATTTTAGAAAGAACTTAATTTTAAATGAGTTCTCGCTAATTGACCAGTTTTACATATTCGGCACGATATATATATATATATATATATATATATATATATATATATATATATATATATATATATATATATAAACAACAACATCAACCTCGACACGGTGTTCCTGGGCGGCTGTGATAAAACCAACAATAAACAGTGTTTGTGGTGTCTAACATATTTTGAAGTATGGCAGACGATGAAGCCAGCCAGCCACAAAGCCGGGGAAACAATGCACCCAACAATGAAAGAAGAGGCACATGTCAGGTGTGTGGAGAGTTTCGAGCACGCAACAGGGACGGCCGTATTCGTGCACACAATGGGTGTGCGGGATCACATATGCCCCCAGCAGAGAGCAGCCCACAGCCTCCACAGGCAGATGACAATTCCAATGGCAACCTCGTCACTTGCGATAACCTTCTGTTGGCATTCAAATCCACTGCTAGCAGTACACTATCCCACATCCCTAAAGCGGCTCGCCCATATGCAGCTGGGAAATTCACAGACCTTCTTAAGCGGGTGAATGGAGGTTCCATCAACTTAGAAGCCCGAGGCACCATCCAAGCATGGCGCAGCCTTCTCTTGTTCGGCAATGTCTGTCTTGCAGTTCCTGAAAGACGAGGCAAACTGCTAACCACGTCAGTTATCAAGGCAGTGCGCAACTACCCAAGAACGGATAACTGTGTCCCTCTGCCCCATCATCGCAGGAATCAAAGAGGCAGACCCAAGAAAAGTCCTACTGAAAACGAGAAAATCTGCGCACAGGTTAGCAAAAAAATTGAAGAAGGTAACACAGTGGGAGCAATAAGAATAATTACAAGTGACGACACTGTAGCCCCCAAGGATGAGACCACGGCCCAAGCACTAAGAGACAAACATCCAACCAGGGACACCATAGCCATCAACGACAACCCTGAGGAAGACCCCATCACTGAACAATTAATTTTGCCAGAATCGGAAGTCTATAAGGCGATCGTGTCATTTTCAGCAGGATCTGCAGGAGGTTACACTTGAATTCGACCTCAGCACCTCAAAGAGATGGTAAATCCAGTACTCGGTGAATCTGCATCAATTCTTCTCACCGAGTTAACAACTTTCGTCAACAATTGCCTGGCTGGGCGAATCCCAGAAGAAATTAAACCTTTCTTTTTTGGAGCCTCACTATGTGCTTTGAAGAAGAGGGATGGGGGAATCAGACCCATTGCAGTTGGAAACACTCTTCGCCGTCTCGTTGCCAAAGCAGCAGTGAGAAACATTCGCCTAGAAGCTGCCAGTTTACTCCAGCCACACCAACTGGGCTTTGGGGTCTCTCAAGGCAGTGAAGCTGCAGCTCATGCGGCAAGGGCCTACATCAGGGACCTACCAGAAGACAAGGCCATAGTCAAACTTGATTTTAGAAATGCCTTTAATATGGTGAAGAGAGATGCTGTTTTGCCAGCTGTTCGGGTTTGGTTCCCCAGTCTCTTTTCCTTCATTTCAGCCGGCTACAGCAAACCCTCAATTCTTTTGTTTGGAGAACATGAAATTCAATCATCAGAGGGTGTTCAGCAGGGTGACCCACTCGCTCCACTTCTCTTCTGCTTGGCAGTAAGAGAACTAACTTCCAGCCTACGCAGTGAGCTCAATATCTGGTACCTGGATGACGGCACTCTGGCAGGTACTGAAGAGTCCCTCGTGGGGGACCTACAACTGGTGAAAACGCAGGGAGAAGACTTGGGACTCATCCTCAATCCCTCCAAGTGTGAAATCATCACAGCAAACCAGGAAATAATCAATGCTGTGCGAAGAATCCTCCCGGAAGTCTCAACTACAACTCCGTCCAACAGTACCCTCTTGGGGGCACCGCTGGGTCACCAGGCCATCGATACTGTCCTCAGGGACAAATTGAATGACCTGATGAGAATGGAGGAGAGGATAAGCGATCTTGATGCCCATGATGCTCTGTATCTCCTCACAAGGTGTCTTACTATGCCAAGACTCACTTCTTGAGGTGTGCATCCTCTTTTGACAACCCAACACTCGATGAATATGACGCACACCTGAGATCAACTTTTAAGAAGGCACTGAACCTGTCACTAGAGGATGAGCAATGGGATCAGGCAACCCTCCCAGTGCGACTGGGAGGTATACGGGTGCGTAAAGCAACGCATGTTGCTTTACCTGCTTTTCTGTCTTCGTGTTTGGCTTCCAGTGCATTAGTCAAGAAGATAGTGCCCGAACGCTTGAGAGACTTGGTAGGAGCTCAAGACCCCAGGTTTACTGAAGCAGCGATTCGGTGGGACACCCTTACAGACTCCTCCAGTAGACCAGCTCCTCCCAAACAGCACAAACAGTCCCACTGGGACAAACTGATCATGGAAAAAATCAAAGCTCGTCTCCTGGCAGTGAAGGCACCACACTCAGGAGATTTCCTGTTAGCTGTTCCCAATTCCTCCCTGGGCACCCGTCTCGACCCACAGGCCATTCGGATTGGTGTTGCTCTTCGCCTAGCCGCCCCCATCCTCACCGAACATAGGTGTATTTGCGGCAGGGCGACAGCTGATCAATTCGGACTTCATGGTCTCGTGTGCCACACAGCAGAAGGGAAGTATGCCAGACATGAGGAGATCAATGACATAATAAAGAGAAGCCTCGCCACAGCCCGTTGCCCAGCTCAACGGGAACCCCAAGTACAGAGGTCTGATGGAAGTCAAAAGCGTCCTGATGGAGCCACTATGCTACCCTGGAAGGATGGAAAGCAGATTGCCTGGGACTACACCTGTGCTGCCACATTGGCAGACACCTACTTGCCATACTCCGTAGTGGAAGGGGGTGGAGCTGCCAGCCACAGGGAGATCCAGAAGATCCGAAAATATGAAGACCTTCCCCCTTGCTATAACTTCATTCCAATAGGGTCGGAGACCCTTGGAGCATGGGGCAAGTGTGCTCTAAAGTTCCTCAAAGAGCTGGGTGAAAAGCTCATCATAGAAACCAAGGACCACAGGGCGACCAGCTTCCTCTTTCAGAGACTCAGTGTTGCGATCCAGAGAGGAAATGCCTGCAGCATTCTGGGCACACGGCCCACCGCAGGGGAGCTGGACGAAGTATTCGAGATGCAGCTCTGAGTTACCTATGTTGTTTTACTTTCTGTTGTATTTTTGTGAATGTTTGGCCAATGTATTTTGTCTTATATATATATATATATATATATATATATATATATATATATATATATATATATATATATATATATATATATATATATATATATATATATATATAAGTTGCAGAGGTTGGTGGATGAATTTGGTAAAGTATGCCAAAGAAGAAAATTAAAAGTGAATACAGGAAAGAGTAAGGCTATGAGGATAACAAAAAGATTAGGTGATGAAAGATTGGATATGAGATTGGAGGGAGAGAGTATGGAGGAGGTGAATGTATTCAGATATTTGGGAGAGGACGTGTCAGCGGATGGGTCTATGAAAGATGAGGTGAATCATAAAATTGATGAGGGGAAAAGTGTGAGCGGTGCACTTAGGAGTCTGTGGAGACAAAGAACTTTGTCCTTGAAGGCAAAGAGGGGAATGTATGAGAGTATAGTTTTACCAACGCTCTTATATGGGTGTGAAGCATGGGTGGTGAATGTTGCAGCGAGGAGAAGGCTGGAGGCAGTGGAGATGTCATGTCTGAGGGCAATGTGTGGTGTGAATATAATGCAGAGAATTCGTAGTTTGGAAGTTAGGAGGAGGTGCGGGATTACAAAAACTGTTGTCCAGAGGGCTGAGGAAGGGTTGTTGAGGTGGTTCGGACATGTAGACAGAATGGAGCGAAACAGAATGACTTCAAGAGTGTATCAGTCTGTAGTGGAAGGAAGGCGGGGTAGGGGTTGGCCTAGGAATGGTTGGAGGGAGGGGGTAAAGGAGGTTTTGTGTGCGAGGGGCTTGGACTTCCAGCAGGCATGCGTGAGCGTGTTTCATAGGAGTGAATGGAGACAAATAGATTTTAATACTTGACGTGCTGTTGGAGTGTGAGCAAAGTAACATTTATGAAGGGATTCAGGGAAACCGGCAGGGCGGACTTGAGTCCTGGAGATGGAAAGTACAGTGCCTGCACTCTGAAGGAGGGGTGTTAATGTTGCAGTTTAAAAACTGTAGTGTAAAGCACCCTTCTGGCAAGACAGTGATGGAGTGAATGATGGTGAAAGTATTTCCTTTTCGGGCCACCCTGTCTTGGTGGGAATCGCCCAGTGTGTTTATATATATATATATATATATATATATATATATATATATATATATATATATATATATATATATATATATATATATATATGTCGTGCCGAATAAGCAGAACTTGCGATCTTGGCTTAAATAGCAACGCTCATCTTGCCATATAGGGCAAGTGAAAATTTGTGTATGCAATAATTTCGCCAAAATCATTCTAAACCTAGCGAAAAAAAATATATTTCACTGTGTTTGTTTAGTATTAAATTATCGTAAACAAATCTAAAATATATTTAGTTGGGTTAGGCTAAAATAAATTGTTCTTGTTATAATAAGGTTAGGTAAGTTTTCTAAGTTCCTTTTGGTGCAAAATTAAAAAAAATTACATCAACATTAATGAAAAAAATATATCATTAAACGAATAAGAGAAAATTTTAGAAAGGACTTAATTTTAAATTAGTTCTTGCTAATTGGCTGGTTTTACATATTCGGCACGACATATATATATATATGTATATATATATATATATATATATATATATATATATATATATATATATATATGTGTGTGTGTGTGTGTGTGTGTGTGTGTGTGTGTGTGTGTGTCGTGCCGAATAGGTAGCATGTAGCATTGGTCAGATGTTAAAGGATGAAGGATGGGAAAGGATGGACATATGGGAAAAGGGTAGGTAGGGGGAGGGGAGATAAGATAATAAGGGTAAGTGACTTACCACCTTGTGTGTGTGTGTGTAGTGTATGTGTGTGTGTGTACTGTGTGTGTGTGTGTGTGTGTGTGTGTGTGTGTGTGTGTGTGTGTGTGTGTGTGTAGTCTTCTTCATGAGTACATAAAATTCAAAGGATGGGGTATACCTCCATTTCCCATTAGCTGCACACAGTTATACCAGCTGTATACGTGCACGTTGCTGAATTGGAAGAAAGTATACTTCTTGCAGTTGCTTTTCTTTCCACGCAAGAAGTAGGTTCTAGGGCACATGCTGAAGGTGGTGGTTGCAAGGCGCTTGATGGAGTTTGGCAGCTTTCCTGGAGTTGCTGGTTGGCTTAGCTGTTTCTGAGGTGGTGTCCTGTATAGGATGATTGCGAATGATATAAGTTTAGTTGTAAGTCGTAGATTATATGAGGTAAAATCTTCCTAAATTGAGGTATTATTATGCTTGGAGGATAGAATGGTTCAGGTGTCACCTGATCTTCTATCTCTTCGGGGAAATCGCTCCTCATTATTTAGTGTGTTTTGCGTTGATGCTGCTCGCAAAGTGTCGTGGTCTGAGGTTATAGTCACCTGGTGCGCGCATGCTCTCTCTGCTCGATTCGTGGAGGTGGGGAGTCTGTAGTTTCGAGTGGTTCTCTGAGAACCACTCAGAGCTACACGTCAGTTTCCTAGTTCCCGAAGTGCATTGAGTCATTCTTCCCATCCACCTCGGTGATGAGAGACATTGCGTTCTCTTCGTGGAATGGTGCGAGGGTGAGTTGAACTGGATGCCCAGTTGCTGCATCACTCAGAGCAGCAGTCGAACCTGATTGGTCGTTAGGGTCAGCCTCTACGGTGGCGGATTGTGCAGGGACTGGTGCAGGTACAGGGGTCGTTTCTTCCTTGCTGGGGGGGGGGGGTTAGATGTGGGTGTCGGGGGTATATTCACCCTGAGTTGAAGGAAGGGCCTCATTAATGAGCTCACTTTATCTGGGATGATTATAGCTGAGGCTCCATTTGCTAAACAGATCGTTGATGATGGTAGAGCAAAGCTGGTCATCGCCCCTTGACATGTCACGGGCCATCATGTACATCAGAGTCCCCTTCATTACTCCTTCTTGTATGGACCCTGGGGAGATAGGGTAAGACAGTGGTCCTTGGACTTCTTGCATGCCAGGGTTAGGTTGCGGGTGTTGGGAAGTGGAGGAAGTCCAGTGTTGCGGCCCCCTGCCAAACTAGCGGTTAAATAGTTAACCTGCCGGCCGGCAGTACCACTGGGTACGTCATCAAACCCAATGTGGGGACTGCTGAGCCGGCCTTAGATTAGTAAGTTCCTGAGTGCCTCACGGTGCGCATCTAAGCAGTAGGTACCTGACCACCTAAGGGTACAGTCTACTGGCTTTAGCAACAGTATGTACCTGAGCGCCTCGCTGTAGGCACCTAAGCAGTAGGTACCTGAACACCTAAGGGTACACGTCTACTGGCTTCAGCAACATTAAGTACCTGAACTCCTCAGGGTACACATCTACGCAGTAGGTACCTGACCACCTAATCGTACCTATCTACTGGCGTTAGAAGAACCGCTCACCGCAGCTCACTGAGTCTGTTGGCCTCAGTTACTTGACGGCCGCATTCAGTGAGCTTGCAGCATGGTGTTCGGCTACCGGTGTGTCAACCGGCTTTGGAGAGGATTTACTGGACTACCGGTGATGTCTGTGGACTCCCCGTCTACACTGATCAACTGTGGGCCGGAGTCATCGGATGCTGTTTAGTGGGATATTACATGAAGAAAAGGTTGGAGTGTTACACTGAACTGGGCCAGGACCGTAGTGTGACACTTAGGAACGTATGATGGAGTGGAACACTGAGATATGCACAGGACCGTAGTGGAACACTGAGATGAAAAGGGTGTCGTGGGACACTGAAGATGGCCTGGTTGTAGTGTACACTGAATAGTGTCATGTGACTGGCCTCGACCGGATAAGTGTCGTGAGAAACAATTGACTGTAATATATTTTAAATGTTACTTAATTTATTATTTTAGCATATATATATATATATATATATATAGTGACACAGTAGTGTCAAGAGAGTTGTATCCTGTGTAGGGTTACGAATTATTTATTTTAGCAAGATGCTAATTATAATTTATTATAGTACATATTACATATGTACATATTATATCATAGTTCAAATACCTCTAGACCAAAGATAGTTGATTAAAGATTAATTGATTTTAATTTGTATTTATGTATCCCGAACTCTTTATTACAAAAGGAGTAAATCTTACCATCTTTTAAAAATTTACTTTTTTGTAATATGGGTTGTCCGAGAGTTGAGCTGGACTTAGAACTGGTTGAAGCACGGTCTGCTATCTTGTGGCTCCTATTTCTGCTTTGCTTACCGTGGAGTGCACTATACTTATCACTGTACATAGTGTACATATTGCTGTTATAAATTGGTGAAGGATAATGTAAGTCTAAACTTTTTCTACTGTGTTTATTTGCTCCCATTACACCCGGGGTAACAGGCCATTTGAATCCTGGGTTATTGATAAGAGGTGGTAGTAGGTGCCCTGCCAGAGCTCGGTGGATTAAGGAAGGATTTTTGGGACAGCATGGATATTGTCGGTGGAGTAGCTTTCTTGTCTTTCGCCAGTTTCTTGTCTTCTTGAATTTTCTGGACTGTGGATTTTTTAACAGGGCAGCTATGGGAGACAGCATGATGTTTTCCACCACAAAGGGCACACATGGGTGCATTCCCTGTAAACATGTTCTCCTGAGCAGATACTGCAGACTGGGTTTTTTTTTTTTCACTGGTGCATTTTGTTTATATTATGACATTTCTTTATATTACTTGGCCGGGTGTGCATTTGGTACCAAAGCATCTCAAACCGTTGACACAAGTTTGGCATCTTCTGGAGTCTCGAGAATTAATTTAAGATTGCTGGTTGTTCGAGTTCTTTGCAGACTTATACGCCTTGAGGACGCTGATGTTGGAGTTTGCTGGTTACCTCCTTCACGATTTCTTCGGCAGTATCCTGAAGCTGTTGATGCGTGCAACAAACACAGAGCGCTGGACCTGGAAGTTTCTGGGGAATGGGGGTGATACGAACATTGAGAAGTTCGTCGAGAATATCTTTCTTTAATAATTGGAGTAGCTCCTCTTCCGAGGAGAGCAGTAGTACTGCACCAGAGTGGGTCTGAAATATATCCACCGGTGCAACCGTGGCATTAGTACAAATGCAGTTTAAAATTTCCTTTTTGGACTTCTGGCCATCATTGACCTGAAATCTGACTCTCATCATGGGCATGTTGCCCAGGCTCTCCCAGATAATATGCTGGAAAAAAGAACTTTCCTACTTCAGCTGACTTATGAAGGTCAGCCCCTAAGACAGCCTTCCCTCAAAGTAGTGAGGGGGACGGCGCCCTAAGCAATGATCGACCAGAATTTAACGGGCTACTGGATGGTCACCTTGCCTTGTTTTAAATCGCCAGAGGCGAAGTTGCCGAAAAAGGAAAAAATAACTGGAAAGGTAGAAGGAAAGCAGTGTAAAGAGTGTGTTTGTGGTTAGGACAGTGCAGTGGGTAGAATGGAGTAGGATGAGGTGAGTGAGTGATGGGGGGTAAATGGGGGAACAAGCTAGTCACCGCCTTACCCTCTTGGTGGGATGGAGTTCGAAGTGACAGCAAGCAAGTCTCCTCTCAGCTTTGAACACTCAGGATAACCCAAAAAATGTAAGTTTGGTTATTAGTACTCAGAGTGAACACTCAGACGTCCTCTCGCTGCGCCGTCCACTTGCAGAATCCTCGGAATCGGAATCAGGAATGGCGAATAGGTAATACTTGCGATTTTGGCTTAAATAGCAACGCTCTTCTTGCCGAATAAGGCAAGCGAAAATTTGTGTATGCAATAACTTCTCAAAAATCATTCTGAATACAACGAAAAAAATATATTTCATTGTGTTTGTTTAGTATCAAATTATTGTAAACTTATGTAAAACTTATTTAGTTGGATTAAGTCAAATTAAATTGCACTTGTTATAATATGGTTAGGTAAGTTTTCTAAGGTTCTTTAGGCACTGTGGCATGCAAAGAGTACGTAACCTTTATTCGGCGCATGTACACACCCTCATTTACAGGCTATCTCCCCCAACCAGCGAACCGGGTGACTAAGGGTTGAAGATGGGGCCCCGTTGTTCAACCAGTACCCAGGTTCCAGCCAATAAGATGGTTTTGGCAATCGCAGAGGTTATGTGGGTACCACTCTCCTGTCTGCCCTTGTCATTCCCATTCTAGAGCTGGTTGAAGCAAGGTCTGCTCTCTAGTGGCTTCTATTCTGCCTTGCTTACCGTGGAGTGCGCTAATACCTATCGCTGTACATAGTGTATATAGTGTACATCTGTTCTAAATTGGTGAAGGATAATATAAGTCAAAAGTTTTCTGCTGTTTATTTTGCTCCCTTTACACCCAGGATAACAGGCCATTTGAAATCCTGGGTTGTAATATGGGTAGCCTGTCCGAGAGCTGGAGCTGGACCTAGAGAAAGGGTTGAGCCTAGGGTGAAGCTGGTAGCAGGAACATTGTGTAGCTTGCTGTCTGGCATTGCATTATCTTTGCCAACGCTTTACAGACTTTGCGTGTCAGTTGCTTTGCTATGGTCAGCCTTGCTATTGTGTGATCGTTTAACAGCTCGCTACTAGCTTGTTCGGTGTGAAGATTTTGCAGTCAGTGTGCTATTGCGTATCCACCTTGTATGCATATTCTTCAATCGTACTGTGCATAGCTAAGCGTGTTCTGCAAATAACGTGTTACGTTGGGGTATTCTGCAATCGTACTGTGCATAGCAAATAACTTATACATTGGGGTATGCCACCTAGACGAGTCAGACGTCTGGTGTCGGCATATACTTTGTTTAACCTGCCTAAATTGTCCCTACAGCGTTGTTGGCATATTGCTCGTTCCATTGGCATTGATTACGAACGCACTCTCACAGCTGCGCAACTGCGTTCACTGATCACCGACAAACTTCGAGAAGAAGAGATGGCACATCCGACTCCTTCCTCTACGGGAGCTAGAGCAAAAACTACTATGTTCTCGCAGGAGGAAGATGATATATCAACGGAGCAAAATCATCAGTATAGTGCAGAAGGGTTGTCTCAAGGTGAATCAGCAGCATTGGCACATGAGCTGGCAAAAATCAATCTTGAGCAGACTAGGGAACAGAGCATTTGCAAAAGAAGAATTTGATAGGGAAAAAGAAAGAAGGCAGTTTTCGCATCTTGTAAATGATTTTAGTTTACAGAAAGCAGTACAGCTTGTTCTCTGCTTCAATGAGGCCGAACTAGAACAATTTTTCGAAAGCTTCGAAAATCAGGCTCGAGCCTTGTGGTCGGAACAGCATTGGGCATCGTTGGTTCACACAGCATTGTTTGGTAAAGCACAGGAATTTATGTCAGTGTTAAATGACACTGATTTTTCCGATTATAAAGTAGTGAAGACCACAGTGTTGGGAGCATATACTTGTATCCCAGCTAAGTACAGAAAGTTGTTTAAATTAAGCAGGCGACAGCTTGGTCAATCCCTGGTTGATTTTGTGCGACAGCAGACCAAAGCTTTTACCAGCTGGTATAAAGCAAGTGGTGTTGCTACCTTCGATGATCTTGTGCAGCTTATTCTGATTGACAACCTGCTGGAGTCTGTGGGACCAGAGGTTAGAGTCTTTCTGCAGGATCGTGACTTAACCACTGCATTGGAGGCGCCAGGTTGGCTGATACTTTTGAAACTAACCGCTCCTTTTCCGAGCGGTCCCGTCTCTTTTCAACAGCCTGGCATGAGCAGAGATCGTCAACCTTGGAGGATGAAGTGCCAGCCGGAAGGTGAACGTCTACGTCAGCCAACTAAGTCACCTGGTGAGCCTCGCTTCTCAACTTGTGCTCCACCTGGTGGGAGACAAACCCCTCCTCATGGTGCAACTCGACAACAGTATCCAGAGAGACACCAGCCAGAGCGACACCAGTTGCAACGTCAGCAGGGAGTAAAGGGCAAGCCTGTCGTCTGCGTCCTGTGTAGCAAAGTAGGTCACATCCGTCCCAACTGCCCCCACAAACCCCAACCCATTGGGAAAATCTCTAATATCCCTAGTAACATGTCCCTGAAAGAAGTAGAAAAAGGGATGGCCTCTTACTAATGTCAGAGTCTTATTTCCCTTCAGGAAAACTCCAAAACAACTGAAATCAAAACTTTTAGAGATACTGGAGCATATTGCTCACTTATAAGAGAGGGAATATTACCCCTTTCAAAGAACACCTCCTTAAATTCCTCTGTTTTGTTAGAAGCATTTGGAGGAGCTATATATTCTGTCCCTTTGCATAAAATTTATGTGCAGTGCAAATATTACACTGGATACTTGATTGTGGGTGTATCCGAAGGATTCCCCATGAAAAATGCCATGTTATTACTGGGTAATAACATTACTACTGCTAGTGTGTGTCCTGAACCCATAATGATTAATTCTTCTCCGGTGTTGGCCATAACTCGGGCAACCTCCCGAGGGTTGTCTGGCGAGAATGTTGACCTATCCTTGGACGACTCCGATCTCGGAATAGCCACTTTGTTTTACGAAGAAAACTGGCCAGAGCCTCGTAGATCAAGTGAACAGACCCCGATCAAGCCTTCCTATTCCAAGGTTGCAGGATTGCCAGATATATCTGTTTCCATGCCCGAGGGACTGTCCTTCCGGGAGGAGCAACGAAAGGACCCTTCTTTAAATTTCGCTTTTCAGGCAGCGATGGGTAAATCCTCTTTGGATCATCCGGTCAAGTATAAACTTAAAAACGACTATTTAATCTGCACTGAGACTGGTAAGGAGATAGAGGGCCGGCAATTGTCTGACAGGTTAGTAGTTCCAACAAAGTTTAGACCTCGAATATTGAATATAGCTCATAATACTTCATTAGGAGGTCACTTAGGAATTACTAAAACATTATATAGAATTGCAAAAGAATTTTATTGGCCAAAATTAAAGCAGGATGTGAAGAATCATATCCGGTGTTGCCGAGAATGTCAGCAAGTAGGGAAGCCTCGACATTCCATTAAACCTGCACTTCTTCAACCTATACCTGCTGATGGAGAACCTTTTGCAGATTTAATTATAGATTGTGTAGGTCCACTACCTAGGTCAAAGTCGGGAAATCAGTATTTATTTACCATTATGGATAGAGTAACTAGATACCCTGAAGCAATTCCCATGCGCAGTATTAATACTAAAGCTATTCTCAAAGCTTTAACTAGATTTATTTCTTGTTTTGGCATTCCTAAAACTATTCAAAGTGAAAAAGGTACTAACTTTACTGCCAAAGCATTTAGGGAAGCATTAACTAAGTTAGGGATAATCCACAACTTACCCACTGCCTATCATCCTCAGTCCCAAGGCGCCTTGGAAAGATTCCATCAGACGTTAAAAACCATGATGAGAACTTTTTGCATGCATTTTCTAACAGACTGGGATGAATCACTACCTTTGTTGCTGTTCTCAGTACGAGAAACGGTGCAAGAGTCTATCGGGTTTAGTCCGTTTGAGCTGATCTTTGGGCACAATGTACGAGGTCCTCTTCAGGTGCTCAAAGAAGGATGGATGGGAGAAGACGTTAGCTCAACACTCTACAACCCGTCTTCAAGGTTGCAGGTAGCACGTCAGTTAGCCAAGGCTTACCTAAAGGCAGCTCAAAATAAGATGAAACAGAGGTATGACAGAAATGCACGTACTTACCCAGCTGAGTGCTTCTTAGTCCGTTTTACGTTTTATTGGCTCCTCCACGGCCATTTTGTTTAATTTAGTTCGTGCTTACTGTTGCTCTGTACTATTCACGATGGCTGCTTCTCACACAAATACAAACACTACTCTATTTCTAACTTATTCTAAGCCTAACTAAGAATCTATCAATCCTTCTAACGTACTGTTTCAAATTATCCAAGCTCCTATCATCAGCCTCCTGGCTGATGATACTTGATTCTGCTTCTTACAAACCCTACTGTTCTAAGACTGTTAGAGCTAAGCTTGCTGAGGCGGGCTTTGCGATCAACTGGACTCCTGAACACAGTCAGGAATAAAATTGTCGCAAAGCACGTCGAAAACGTTATTTTGGTGCCATTTTTCCACATCTACAACACCCACACAAGCCCTTACTGAACGCTCTAACCCCCCCTCCTCTTCCACTTTTGTATCACTCACTGGTGACTCCTTCAACATGGGCTCTAACCAACCTCACCCAGCCCATACCTCTCGCTACCCTACCAGAAGTAAACACAACAATCCCAAAAAAACACACACACATTGGTACTAGGCAAGAGCGTGATAACACTGAAAAAGCTATTAAAGCACAGAAATCCTCACGCTCTTCAGACACACATAGCAGATTAGATGATTTATGTAACACAGATTACTGCAGAGATACAATTCAGATTGGTCCAAAACGGGACTTGGTCTGCCATCTACACCCTGCTCCCACAAACAACACACAACATGGCCCTTAGGGTCACATAGTTTAACATTCCCAGCTACAGCATGAACAAACACATCCTGGCTGAATTCAGTGAGGCTGAACGCCCAAATATGCTGCTATTAAACAGCACATGTGTGCAAGGCACTCAACGAATCAGACACTGGGGCTACACAACACGCTAATCCAGTGCTGATCCCTATAACAGTACTACCATTATGGTGACCAGTACTATTCAACATGATTTTCTAAACATTTCCTTCACCTGTCCACACAGCATGACTATATAAGTTTTCATGCTTCATGGATCTATTATTATCTACACTACCTACGCTCTGTCTAATTCTAACATAAACATTCCTGATTTAACCCTTCTCTTTAATCACTCCTGCATACCTATTTATCTTCTAGCAGACTTAAATGCAAAACACACAGTCTTAAACGACACCTACACTAACACACACAGGAATCAACTACAACAATTAGGAGCATCTGTCTGGAGTAGTGATGATGGTGGTGTTGACGGTAGTGATGGTGGTGGTGACAGTGTTAGTGGTAGTAATGGTGGTGATGACAGTGATAGTGGTAATAATGGTGTTAGTGATGGTGGTAGTGATAGTGGTGGTGATAATGGTGGTAGTGATAGTGATGGTGATGGTAGTGATGGTGATGGTAGTGATAGTGGTGGTAGTGATAGTGATGATGGTGGTAGTGGTGGTAATAAAGGTGATAATGGTAAGGGGCGCCGGGGGAGGGGTGAGTGGGCGTGCCCATTTTACGCTAGAATCGTACCTTTGTAACTTGTCATGATTGTGACCAGACTTACCTGGAGTTCATTACCTTTGTAAATTGTGAGTTCATTACCTTTGTAAATTGTGAGTTCATTACCTTTGTAAATTGTGAGTTCATTACCTTTGTAAATTGTGAGTTCATTACCTCTGTAACTTGCTCAGCTATCAAAACTTTGGAGTCCAGTCCCTGGACCAATTATGTACCTCTGTAATCTTTTGACTACCGCCCACAGGATGGGTATGGGGTGCATAATAAACATATTAAACTAACTAACTAACTACAACAATTAGAACACCTCGGCCCTCACATCAACACCTTCTTTGGCCCTATGGGCCAGGGAAAACCTGACATTATTATCACAAACAGAGTCAGCCTCTATCTTCACCACCACATTACACCAGCCCCTCTCTCTGGCTCAAACCACGTACCCATCACCCTTCACATCTCTTCAAACCCTGTTCTTATCCCCACCAGACAAATTCTTTCATACTCTCGGGCAAACTGGAACGCTTTTAAACAACACCAATCTCGATAAATTAGACACACAACTCTTGGGTATCTTTATTGAGGAAACGTTTCGCCACACAGTGGCTTTGTATCACATCTTTGTATCAACGTGTCGGTTCTCTGAACCATTCATCTACAACACCAATCTCTTTCATAATTTTGGCAACAAATACATATCAGACATCGACACGCAGATAGCACATATACAAGACTATCACTCAGGCTGCTGAAATTGCAGTGCCTATAAAACAATATACTGTGAAATATTCTTTCCGCCTGTCTGAAAAGACGAAGCGCCTTCTCTCCTGTTACTGACACCGCTTTGCCACTACCCTACACGGACATATACACGTCATGCGTGACCTCACCTTCCTGAGAAACATCATCCGCAGCTTGGATGAGGACTATACCAGACACTGGCTACCCCTTATTCAGGATGTTGAATACGGGACCCCAGAAAGTTCTGGAATTTTATTCGGAAGGTCCCTGGAGTCCCAAAAACAACGCTTTTGCAACACATAACATAAATATTACAGACCCAGCACAGGCTACACATGCATTCAAAGACATGGGAAAACATTTTCCACTCTCACCCTCCTGACCCAGTCACACAACAACACACACAAGATATTGAACACTGGGTCACTACACATAGACACATCACCTCTCCTGACCCTATCATATAGCTATCCTCTCTCACCTCAACACGCCTCTCTCTCAACCTCTTGTAAAGTCCTTAATTTTATATCTTCCCCCAAAGCACCGGCACTTCTGGACTTTCTCACCACATTCTCCGACAACATCCGGATTCTGTTATTTCCGCCTTTGCTGATATTTACAATGCTTGCCTTGCTTCTGGCTACTTCCCTCCCTTATTGAAATCTGCTATTGCCATACTTATCTCCAACCCTCACAAGGACCCAGCTAACCCGAGGAACTATACACCTATCCAAGGGCGAGGGGATGGGGGGAGTAAACTCCAGTTTTTATTTATTTATTTGAAAATGATACAGTGAAGTACAAAGGAATACAGTTATTACAGTGCAACATGCCAAAGCCCCTTGTATGCAGAGCATTATGGGCAGGCTTAATATTAACTTAAGATTAACTAAGCAATGATATATTCAGTGGTAAAAGTATTATTGTAAACAGATAACAATTTAGTACAAATGAGTATTACGAAGACAGGTCATATGGTCATTTACTGTGTTGCTGAGCATTCAATAAAATGGAGTATTCTGTTAGGTAATGTAATTAAAAAATAAAGTTTGATTGGGTCACAGGTTAGACATTTATGAGATACAATAACTATTGACTAATGTTTAGCAATGAGAACGTTTAAGGGCCGTAAACCGAACAGGAGAATACTTGTAATAAAGTTGGTAGAATTACCGACAATATGTAAAGTAAAAGGACACAAGTGCAACTAATGTGACATTTTATTGTCGCAACGTTTCGCTCTCCAGGAGCGAAACGTTGCGACAATAACATATCACATTAGTTGCACAGGAGAATACTTCTCAACTTTATCAATAATAAAATAAATAATCGTAGTAATATTGAGGAAACATAAACTCAAATACCACTTTGAGTACATCCAAAAGGTCTTACATTTATTCATCTTCAACAATGCCCCCTCCCCCCCCCCCAAACAAAAGCTTGAAAAAGTAAAGAAAAACATTGCAATATCAGAGAAACACTAGTTCTGATTTGCCCTTGAGTACAGGTAACATCTCAGTGAATCTGATCTTACATTTCCTTGCCTTCAATCCTGCAAAATCATCTATCACATCATCAAAATCAATGATTTTCCCTATATAGGCCTATTTGTAATCTGTAATCATATAATAGGCTTAAAAAAAAACAACACTGGTGGGGATAGAACCCGCGATCGGAGTCTCAAAACTCCAGACCGTTGCGTTAGCCACTGGATATAATAGGCTATATAGAAACGAAGGATTCTTCTGTTATGTTGGTGCAGCACTATTTTGGGCGTTAGTGTCACCTTCTTTAGAGGCTCTATGGTGTCACCCCCTAAATAGTGTCACCCAGGGCGGCCCGCCCTAACCCCGCCCCCTCCCCCCTTACGACGCCACTGCACCTATCAATCTACTAGAAACCCTCGGAAAGACCTTTGAGCAACTAATAAACATAAGACTGAGGCTTCACCGAGAGACTAACCATCTCTTGACTGACCGACAGTTCGGCTTCCGTTAACACTACTCAACGGAAGCAGCCCTCAATATCATTCTGAACTACATTCTGACCAATAAAGGCCCTTGGATGTTCAACAGCCCTGGTTGCCAAGGACGTGGAGAAAGCATTCGACATGGTCTGGCATGTAGGACCCAAGTACAAGCTATGTAACTTTTTTGACCTTCCTCCGAATGTCAAAAAGTTACTATGAAACTTCCCTGATGGCCTTACGATGCGAATTAAGTTCAAAACTGTCTCTCAGGGGAGTACCCCAAGGCTCAGTACTCTCTCCAACTCTGTATATCCTTTAATCAAACCTGTAATTTCTCTCTATCTAGCTTATTAAAACCATATAGCATGAACTAACAGAATATTCAGTTCTCTTGTATTCATTGTAAACTCCTAAATTTAAAATTACACTCGCCTAAATGACCATATGTACAAAATTAATCGTGGTGTTATTGCCTTAATAACCTTAAGTTAGTCTTAAGTTTACCCGAAATGTTCTTCATATAAAGGGGTTTTCGGCATGTACACTCAGTTGTCATACTCCTTTGTACAAACATGTGTCATGCTGAAATAAACCTCTTATTCTTATACCTGACCCTGAACACCAGAACACACTTACACTAGCATAGGCAGATGACATCACACACCTCACAGCACATGAAAACTACAGATACTTATCACTCGGAACACAACGCGAGATCGACAAGATTAATGCCTGGGAGATACTTTGGCACATTAAAACCAATGCCAACAAGTCCAAGATAACTTACTTCTTCCCAAAAGGACGCCCACCTCTATTTCTCAAACTCAGAACCACCACTACAAGAAAACACATTTCGAGAACACGAAACACCAGTGTCCTTGGAGTTAACCTTGACTCCAATCTCCGACTTCACACCCACATCAATGTCAAGAGATCTATGGCTAGTACTGCCCTTGGGCGACTGTACAAGCATGAAGGCTCTCACCCACACACCAACCTACTCCTGTACAAGGCCCTTATACAACCGCTTGTTACGAATACACCTCTTGCTCTTTCACTAGCTGCTAAAACTAATGTCCTGAAACTGTAGCAAATTCAGAACCGTGCACTGCGTTGGGTGCAGGGCGTGGTGTGGAGCAACTTTGCAACAAGCGAGTCTGGAAAGAACTCAGTGACAGAAACCCACAAAGACTCAGACAACCTACCTCAACGAAACCATAAGACGACTACATAACACTCTAAACCTTCTCAAATCTATAATCCTGCTCCTCCTCTCTTTTCCTAACCTCTAATTTCAACTTTCTGCTCTGCCCTCTGCAGGGGTGGACCTTTGAAGACATCCGTTTTACACAGCCAACCTTCCATATTCCCTCTCCAACCTATATAATAGCACTGAGAAACAGACAACAGCAAACCAGTACATGGCGCACAGGCGTCACCTACTGCCGATCCCAAGTCCAGACCAACTCTGCAGTAGCGATTCATGCAGTCACGCAGTTAGCACAGCCAACAACTTTTTCTCGCCCGCAGGATGGGTATGGGGTGCATAATAAACATATTAAATTAAACTACTCTACCAACCAACGCTATGCGGCTGGGTCTAATAGCCTCGGCTCTTGCTCTCAAATTCTTATCATTTCCTTTCCGTCACTTCTTTTATACTGTCCAAATCTCCCTTTTACTAACATGGGTCTTACCTAGGAGTATCTTGTCTGGTGTCCCGTAACTCGTTTGCTAGAGCACTCGGCTCGCACGGTAAGGACCAGGGGTCGATCCCCGGTATGGTTGGAAATATTAGGACGTATTTCCTTAAGACATCTGCTGCCCCTGTTCACCCATCAGTAAAATGGATACCTGGGTGTTAGTCGACTGGTATGGGTCTCATTCTGGGACAAAATTGACCTAATTTGCCTGAAATGCTCTGCACAACAAGCGGCTTTCTGTATAGTAACAGTATGTCACTGATGTCAGCTAGCCCTGTATATCTTGTATATGTACCTTTAGTTAGTTAGTTTAATATGTTTATTATGCACCCCATACCCATCCTGTGGGCGGTAGTCAAAAGATTACAGAGGTACATAATTGGTCCAGGGACTGGACTCCAAAGTTTTGATAGCTGAGCAAGTTACAGAGGTAATGAATTCACAATTTACAAAGGTAATGAACTCACAATTTACAAGGGTAATGAACTCCAGGTAGGTCTAGTCACAATCATGACAAGTTACAAAGGTATTTACAGATTACAGAGGTACGTAATGGGTCCAGGGACTGGGCCCCAAATATGTACCTGTAGAAACACTTCTTCGTCTTCTTATTATTATAGTTTCCCTTCATATATTCGTTTTCTGTTGTTTTAAATACAGAAAACTAGTCACTTTTACCGGTCTCTTATGTATATACACTTTCTTTGTTAAGTAAGTAAGTTTACTCAGGTATACACAAATACAGTTATATAGATTATCATACATAGCAGCATATGTATAGAGAACCTGGGATAACCCAAAAAAGTCAGACAAAGTGACTTATTTCCATTGGGGTCTTTTTATTACCTTATTATTATACTATAAACGAGATAATATCTTATTATTCTATAAAGGAGATATACCAGGAATAAGGTAAACTGAGTTATTTATATTTACATGTGTGTTAGCTCAGAATATAAAAAAAATCATTCTCCTCCCTTTCTATAGTTACTTTCATCAGACACCTTTTGGCTCTCTTCTTGAACTGGTTCATGCTATGACTGGCTTTGACATGTGCAGGCAGTCTGTTCCATTCCTTTATTGCTGTACAATAATAAATTAAGACTAGGAATTACTTTTTTCATATCATTCTTCCGAAACTTTATTTTTTCTAAATGTCTTGCAAATAGATAAATGTCTTAGGCAAATAGATAAATTAAAACCTAGAAAATCCCTGGGCCCTGATGAACTATACGCAAGGGTTCCAAAGGAATGTAAAGAGGAGCTTAGCAAACCTTGGTTAGGGTTGATCAGGCTGTTACTGCTGGGTGCACGTAGTCCAACGTATGAACCACAGCCCGGCTGATCCGGCATCGATTTAAGTATCTGTCCAGCTCTCTCTTGAAGGCAGCCAGGGGTCTTTTGGTAATTCCCCTTATGCTTGGTGGGAGGATGTTGAACAGTCTTGGGTCCCGGACACTTATGGCGTTTTCTCTTAGTGTACCAATGGCGCCCCTACTTTTTATTAGGGGTATTTTGCACTGCCTGCCCAGTCTTTTACTTTCGTAGGGAGTGATTTCTGTGTGCAGATTCGGGACCATTCCTTCTAGGATTTTCCAAGTGTAGATTATAATATCTCTCTCTCTCTCACCTGAATTCCAGTGAGTACAAGTCAAGTGCTTCCAAGCATTCCCAGTAGTTAAGGTGTTTGATGGAACTTAAATATGCAGTAAAGGTTCTCTGTACATTCTCTAGATCTGCAATTTCACCTGCTTTGAATGGAGATGTTAATGTACAGCAGTATTCCAGCCTAGAGAGAACAAATGATTTAAAAAGGATCATCATTGGCTTGACATCTCTTGTTTTGAATATTCTCATTATTCATCCTATCATTTTCTTCGCAGTTGTGATCGTGGAACTGTTGTGATCGTTGGAAGTGAGATCCTCAGACATTACCACTCCCAGGTCTCTTACATCATTTTTTCGCTCTATTGTATGATAAGAGTTTGTAATATACTCAGTTCTAATTATCTCCTCCAGTTTTCCATAACGGAGTAGTTGGAATCTGTATTCATAGAACATCATATTGTTTTCTTTTGCCCATTGGAAAACTTGGTTTATATCTTCTTGGAGGTTACCCGTGTCCTCAGTAGATGGCACTCATGCAGATCCTAGTACCGTCTGGAAAACTTGGTTTATATCTTCTTGGAGGTTACCCGTGTCCTCAGTAGATGACACTCATGCAGATCCTAGTACCGTCTGGAAAACTTGGTTTATATCTTCTTGGAGGTTACCCGTGTCCTCAGTAGATGACACTCATGCAGATCCTAGTACCGTCTGGAAAACTTGGTTTATATCTTCTTGGAGGTTACCCGTGTCCTCAGTAGATGACACTCATGCAGATCCTAGTACCGTCTGGAAAACTTGGTTTATATCTTCTTGGAGGTTACCCGTGTCCTCAGTAGATGACACTCATGCAGATCCTAGTACCGTCTGGAAAACTTGGTTTATATCTTCTTGGAGGTTACCCGCGTCCTCAGTAGATGACACTCATGCAGATCCTAGTACCGTCTGGAAAACTTGGTTTATATCTTCTTGGAGGTTACCCGCGTCCTCAGTAGATGACACTCATGCAGATCCTAGTACCGTCTGGAAAACTTGGTTTATATCTTCTTGGAGGTTACCCGTGTCCTCAGTAGATGACACTCATGCAGATCCTAGTACCGTCTGGAAAACTTGGTTTATATCTTCTTGGAGGTTACCCGTGTCCTCAGTAGATGACACTCATGCAGATCCTAGTACCGTCTGGAAAACTTGGTTTATATCTTCTTGGAGGTTACCCGTGTCCTCAGTAGATGACACTCATGCAGATCCTAGTACCGTCTGCAAAGGATGACACGGTGCTGTGGATTACATCTCTCTCTGTCTCTGATATGAGGATGAAGACAGGATGGGGGCGAGCACTGTGCCTTGTGGAACAAAGCTTTTCACTATGGCAGCATCCGACTCAATTCTGTTTACCACTACTCTATGTGTTCGATTGGTTAGAAAGTTGAAGATCCATCTCCTCACTCTGCCAGTTATTCACCATGATCGCGCTTGTCAAAGGCTTTCGCAAAGTCTGTGTTTATTACATCTGCATTCTGCTTTTCTTCCAGTGCATCCATATCATAGTGATCCAGTAGTTGCGAGAGGCACGAGCGACCTGCTCTGAAACCATGTTGCCCTGGATTGTGCAGTTTTTGGGAATCCAAGTGATGTTCAATCATGCTTCTTAGCACTCTTTCAAAGATTTTTATGATGTGGGACGTTAGAGTTATTGGTCTATAGTTCTTAGCTAATGCTTTGCTGCCACCTTTATGGAGTGGGGCTATATCCGTTGTTTTTAGTGACTGGAATTTCATCTGTGTCTAAGCTCCTTCTCCATAGTATACTTAGGGCATGTGAAAGGGGTTTGTTGTCAATGGCTTTCTCAAAGTGTACTGGAGTTAAGGGTAATGTCAGAGATTTGGCATGCATTGATGGAGTTTTGAGGCTCATTCATGAAAAAATCGTTTGGATTGTCGACCTATAGACTGATTAGTGGCTCACTAAACACAGTCGTATCGGGATTTCAGTATCCCACTCATTTCTTTGTTGTCATCTGTGTAGGGCCCATCTTGTCTGAGTAAGGGCCCGATACTAAATGTGGTATTTGCCTTTTTTTTTTTTTGCATATGAAAAGAAATATTTCAAATTTCTTTCAATTTCACTAATTGCTTTTAGCTCCTCCTGTCTCTCCTGGATCCTGTATGAAGCCTTTAACATAAGTTCGATACTTTCCACTTCCCTGGTCAGCACTTCCTTCTGTATATCAGATAATCTAGCTTTCTTGAGGAGCTCAGTGATTTTTCGTCGTCTTCTGTAGAAGGAGCGTCTTTCTCTCTCCAGTTTGCTTCTTCTATTTTTCTTTCGTAGGGTAATATGCCTTGAACATACTTCAGCTGCCAGGAAGTTGATCCTTTCAAGGCACTGGTTTGGATCCATGTTATTTAAGATATCTTCCCGATATGTTTCATTTAAGACATGGTTTACCTGATCCCAGTTGATGTTCTTGTTGAAGTTATATTTGGTAGAGACACCTTCACAACTACGTGCATTTTGCTGATCAGGACTCCTGTGCATGTAAGTCTGAACTTCGATTAGATTGTGATCAGAATTAGTTGTTTTTTATGGTCCTCATTATTTGTGAAGATAAGGTCAAGTGTGTTTTCCAGTCTTGTTGGCGCCACTATCTTCTGACTTAGGGTGTGTTTATCGCAGAGATTTAGCAGCTCGTGTGTGTGTGACCTTTCATCTGCGCTGCCTCCAGGGACTGTTTCTGTTACAACATTATTTGCTACAATCTTCCATTTTGTATGCCTTAGGTTTAAATCACCAAGCAGTAAGATGTTTGGGGATGGAGCTGCAAGGCTTTCGTGGAAGCAATCAATTTTCAGTAGCTGTTCCTTGAACTGCTGGGAGGTTGCATCTGGTGGCTTATATGCAGCCACGATGACTAGGTTTTGGTTCTCAATTGTTAGAACTTCAACTACATCATTTGTGGTGTTTGTATCTCTGTACAGATGAACGACTCTAACATACAGTCCAACCCATCCCCTTGGTCTTGTTCCCTGTTCTTTCTGTAGCATCTAAAAAGGTTGTACCCAGTTATCCATATATCGCTGTCAAAGTAGATCTTTTGTGTGGGTCTCTGTGAAGGCTGCAAACATCTCATATGTCTCCTCTAGAATTCCACTGATGAAAGGTATTTTGTTGCTGGTGGATGGTTTAAGGACCTCTATATTAGCAAATATAAACAAGGTCGTATTCTTTGTTTGTTGGGGGGATTTTGTTGTTGGCATCAGTAGTTGTGGTTCTGGAGGGCCATGGGTGCCTCTGGCTGTGCCTCCAGTCCAATAAGGCTCCAAGGTGAACTATTTTTATCATTTCCTTCCATTTTCTTTCTTCGTTTCCTGCCAATAAAAAATCACTTGGAGTGGGGTTGTCGCAACTACTATTGTTTGTCTTACGAGGTCTGTGCCTCCTCGTCCCTTTTAGATGGTATGCAGGTCCAAAATGAGTTTCACCATTTTGTTCTGGATGATTTGCAGCCTTTCAGTTTTTTTGTAAAGCAGAGTACATGAAGAACAAGAGTAATCAATTTGACAGTGTATAAGAGCTAGACACAGGGTTCTACGAACCTTTGTGCTTGTCTGTAGGGGAACCTTACCCTGACGTTCGCTTTTTTTTTATTTTTTTTTTATTTTTATTTAAAAAAGACAGTATACATGTATGTTATACATAATTAACTTAAACCACAGTATACATGTGTGGTATACAAAATTGATTTTAAAACAAGAACCGTGAAAACTTTATGTAAGACAACAATATATATATAACTAAACAGAGAACTACCGGAACATACCTTAAACACCAAATAAATATATAACCAAACCTGACAGTCTTATTCATATTGTGTATGAAATTTTATATACAAAAGAATGTCATATAAACTAATGCATTGCGCATTCAATGGTACTATGGATATATAAAAATTTATATACAAAAACAATATCATATAAACTAAAACATTACACACTCACTAGTACTATGGTTATATAAAATAACTATCAGAAACCCACCTGACTCTTGAAATTGTACCATGGTGTTCTTTATTTTTGGTTTTGCATGTATTGAAAAAGGAATCAAAATATACAAAAAGCCTTTAATAATTAACATAAGACTTTTACAGATCTAGCATGTATGATTACATATGGGTGTGGCCCGGTGGCCTGGTGGCTAAAGCTCCCGCTTCACACTCGGAGGGCCCGGGTTCGATTCCCGGCGGGTGGAAACATTTCGACACGTTTCCTTACACCTGTTGTCCTGTTCACCTAGCAGCAAATAGGTACCTGGGTGTTAGTCGACTGGTGTGGGTCGCATCCTGGGGGACAAGATTAAGGGCCCCAATGGAAATAAGTTAGACAGTCCTTGATGACGCACTGACTTTCTTGGGTTATCCTGGGTGGCTAACCCTCCGGGGTTAAAAATCCGAACGAAATCTTATCTTATCTTATCTTAATACCCCGACCAACCCCATATTTAGTTTCTCAAACTAATTATAAACCCACAAAAAAAATATACCTTACTTGTATACACTGATATTAGTAAAGGTGCTTAATTGAACATCAACAGACTATATGCACCATAAAAAAAAAAAAAATTACATGTGATATCACTGGGTGACAGAACAATATATCCCACAAAAGCTGCTGCCCAAGGAACTTAAATGCCCAAAGATTACAATATAGGACATTATACATCTCAACCCCCCCCCTCACATAGGTGACCTCTACTACATATTCGAACAATCTTAGGCCAATGAAACATTTTGCCCTTCATCAAAAGTTTACAACCATCACCAAAGGTCTGCTTATGAACATTCCCCTTAAAGGGCAGTATAACGTGTACTTTTAGCGGTGATATCATCGAGGCTTCCGCTTACAAATGACTAAACAAAACCTAACGGGAATCCCAGGAAAGACCCAACATACTTCACCAAGCCCCGGCCATAGTCGGGAACCTGTTCAGCCTTGCAGAGGCTGGAACATATACTGAAATATTGCTTTTTATCTGTATTATCAAGATGCATGACCATATTAGGATTAATCCAAGATCACAGTTCCACACAACTCCACAACCATACACACACAAACGCACGGAACCATTCATAATACATACACGTCACTCCCCAAAACCCGCCCTCTACCCTGAAGTCCCGAACCCACCGTTTGGTGCTACCACGGGGGGGAGTCCAGGCCCCCGTTGCCTTACCCCACCCCCAGTTGCAGCAACCTTTGAACAGTAAGACATCGATACTTTGCAGGAAAACTATTATCCCAACTTCTACCATATATGAGTTTATTTCTGCAATACGTTCTGTAGATACCTGCCGCAATTGCCCTGATCCTAACTGATCCCCCGGTTTCCCGCATACCCCACGATATATAAAGAAAATCAGCCACCACGTACATTATTGCTCTTCGTACCTCACTTGAGATAGTTCCCCCACTAAGAAAATCGAAAACCCGCCCCAACCACGAACGAACTTTGTCCAAGGTATCACAAAAGTAGACTGCATGAAAAGCTGTTTCTTCGAGACCGCAACGTAAGCAATCCGCCTCCCTTACCAAACCCATCCTATTTAAGACCGATTTTGATGCTAAAATCCCCGTGACAAACCTGTACACCAATTCACGAACCCTTGGTGCCAACTTAAGTTTACAAAATCTGTCCCATATTTCCCCCCAATTATACAGCGGAAAAACAGACAATCCCTGTACAATTTCCCTACGACAACATATGCTGACCATTTGCCCCACCCGAATCCGTTGCGCATTTCTCAACTTTAATAACAAACGTAGCATGTCCTCACACTCGATTAATCCCCTGCCGCTCCAGCATTTACGCATGTCGATCATTACCCGACCCACCCGGATGCCCTTCTCACCGCCCGCCCTGAGGAACCGCTGCTTAACATAGAGGGCCTTCACCCGTGGCCCCAAAGCCAGGAGACCTAAACCCCCATGGCGAACATGGGTCATGACAACCTCCCGGCTTAACCAAGCCCTCCCGAAACCCCAAACATATCGTAAGACCCTTCTCTGCAGTTCCTGAATATCCACATCTCTTAAAGGGTACACCTCAGCCACACCCCATACTTTACTATAAACAAGTGTATTAACCACTACTGTCCTCTGCTGCAAAGATACATCCCCAGCTCTTAGCCCTCGAAGTCGATCTAAAGCCTTATTAACCACCAATTCTGAGTTCATCACCCTTCGGCCCTCCCTCTCATCTGCCATGTACACGATACCACATAATCTAAGTTGCACCACGACTGACCACCCCTACCTTTCGCCCAACCCCCCCCCCACCCATGTACCTACCTCTAATAATTTCGATTTTGCTTTATTGACGCACATGCCAGACTCTGTCCCAAAAAACTCAACCATCCATCCCACGATCCGCAAATCCTCCTCCCCTTTTAACAAAATCGTGGTATCATCTACGTACCCGACCACACGAGCTGCATGGTCACTGCTCCGCGTCCCACGCCTCAAACCACCATCCACCAGCTCATAAAAGGGGTTTTGCATACAAGCAAAAAGCAGCTGGGAGAGGGGGCACCCTTGCCTCAAACCCAGTTCCATACGGACTGGCTGCCCCAATTTACTGTTTACCTGTACGCGTATCATAGCCGAGACATACAAGGTATCAACCCATCTTACAATCTCCTCTCCAAGACCCTGCTTCAATAAAATAAGCCTAAATAAATCTCTATCAACACAGTCGTAAGCATTTTGCCAGTCAAGCCCGAGGACACCCCCCCTTGACATTCCTCCAAAAATTCCCTAATACGTACATGCCCGTCCCTCATGCTCCTACCTGGTATGCCTAGCTGTCCCTCGTGAATAACCGACCCCATAACCTTCCTCATTCTATTTACTAAAACTTTTGCAAAGATTTTATAGTCTGAGCACATAAGAGATATAGCTCTATATGCACTCAGACCCCTCCCCCCTCCCTTTTTGGGCACCAACACAACTACCCCCGTACTTTGCGACGTACCTAACCTCCCCTCCGTGAGCATGCAATTCAATACATCAACCAAACAATGCATTATACTTCCCCAATGCGCCCTATAAAAATCATTCGAAATGCCATCTATACCTGGTGCCTTTCCTTTACTCATACTAAAAATCGCCTCCTCTACCTCCTCCACTCAAATTCTAACTTCTAGTACCGTTCTATCCCTGTCACTTACAACTTTTCTGAAATCACTCCCCACCAGGCCACCCGCCTGGACCCCCTCTACTCCCCGCCATAGCTTTTCCCCAAACCATAGATCAGCATAAAAACTCATGCTGTCCGTGGTGAGGAGTGCTTGACCCGGCAGGTAACCACCCAAACCCGTGCATACTTCCAATTGCAAGAGGGACGTCGCCTGTTGTCTGACCCTGAATTTGCGCAAGACACAACCAGAAGGTTTGTCGCCCCAGAGCACTTCTTCCATACCTGCTCTGACTCGAACCACATTAAAACGTTCATTGTGAATTTCTGCAAGTCGACTACGAAGATGTTCAATGTCGTCATACCTTCTACTTCCACCCTCCACATAGTAATCATTAAGCTGCCCCTCCAAATAGTTTTGTAGCCCAAACCTCCACCTTGCTTCCTCCTTTCCCCGCTTCTTGTAATAACGCGCTATTCCGGGTTTGGCACGTGTTTCCCACCATTCCAACAAACATTCATCTGCCCTCCGCGTTTCCCAGATATTTTTCCACCAATCCTGAAAAGCGGACCCATCCCCCTCCCCCTCCAAGAGCCGCCCATTCAGTTTCCAATACCCTGAATAAACCCTGATCATTCCATCCCAGTCCAAGTCCGCTAGCACTGCACGGTGATCGGAAAACCCCAGATCAAGGGTCTGCACGCGCCCAACTCGAATTCCTTGTGTAGCATAAATTCTATCCAGTCGGGCCGCGTAACCTCTGCGCACAAATGTATGTTCCACCCCCCACCCACCCCTCCCCACTACATCATAAACCCCTACATCTCCCAGCAGATTTCTTAAGACAGGTAGAACGCACCCCGCCCCCCTTGGCTCAACATCCCCATGGCGGATAATGCAATTCCAATCCCCACCTAAGACCGAAATTAAAGGTAAACCCCGGATGTGAAACGTTAAAGCCTCCCTCACAAAGTCTATTTTAACTTTAGAGTTACTGTCCGCTGGCATATAAACTCCGATAAAACAAACTCTAACCCCACCCCAATACCCATCCACCCTTACCACCGTACCATCTCCCCCCTCCTCCCATCCCAAGATGCTCCAAGGGCTGGACTCCTTCACCGGTATAGCCACCCCTCCCTTTAATTTTAAAGAATTACTCACATACATTCGGTAGCCTTTCAACCTTAACTCTCTACCAAATTTATAATTATGTTCTTGCATAAAACATACATCCACATCGTAACAACGCAAAAACCACTCCATCCACACTTTTTTAACTTTAGTCCTTAAGCCATTGGCATTGATAGTAACACACTTGAATTTACAAAAAAGGTGGTTTACCTCTATGTTTTTGGGTCTTTCCTGTTCCCACTCGCACATTAGACTGCCCGTCTTTGTCATTCGGCTTCTCGAGACCCCCCCTCCCCCCGCACTCTACCCTTATGCTGGGACCTTGAAACTATCCCTTCTGTGACAGGCGGTTCAGCCACTTTCGCCCACGATTTCCTCCCTGGGCGCTGTCCTGGTGTCAAGACGTCGTCCATATCCGACGCTCCCGCCGAACATTTGCGGGAGCTGCCATCCACATGCATCTCCTCACTGGACGAAGCCTCCTGGTGAACCTCCACCACCACCTCATGCGTCCGTACGAACGTGGTTTTGTCCTGCATTTCCATGTTAGGGGATTCCTCAGTCGTTAACTCACGACACGCCGTCGAAATAACAGGACCATGTTCTGTTCCATCTAAAAGGTCCTGCAACACGTCTTCCAGCAACTTATCCTGTGGCAAAACCTCAGGCCCCACAGGATCCACTGTAAGCATGGGCATGGTCGATGCATCCACAGACAGGGTGGCACACATCGTAGACTGCGTGTCCTCCTGTTGCATCTCATCACTCCAAAGGTTGGGAACTTGCCCAGCTTAGGTACCAGGCTCAGTCACGAAAGCTTCAGCCCGTAGGCTCACAGGTGATTGGTCCCGGGAGTGGCCAACCAGTCGACGGGGGCACTGAGCAGCCATATGCTCAAAAGAGTTGCATAGTCTGCAAGTCTTCCTTTGGCCCGCGTAATGAACAAACACCTGGGTCCTATATTTCTCCAGACGTACATAAGAGGGAATCGACTGGCGGAGCGTCATCTTGATGGTGAAGGAGCCCTCCGGGAACCCCTCGTATGGGCCCTCTCTCCACACTCCCTTGGTCACTGCATGCACCGTTCCGTATCTGCCGAAAACTTCCCGCAGATCGTACTCCTCCGTCTTGAAAGGCACATTTCTCACCTTGACCCAGGTGACATACGTCGACACGTCATGTAGACACACTTCCACAGCCGAATTCACTACCATTCTCCTTTCTTGAAAAGTTTCCACAATCTTGTTGTAGAAGCCGGCATTCACGAATTTTATAAATATCCTTGACATCCCATTTAAAGCTAGGCCATATAATTCTTCATTGGGGATGCCGTAGACGTCTCGTATAATGCTTGGCATTAATGTGTGCATTGTAGAAACACTGAGGGTGCCTTGTGTGAATGCAACACAGACCGTGTTAACCCTCCTGCCTTGTCAGTCCGCCATCTTGTGACTTGCAGTGGTCTGTGAAAACTGCGCAGAAGTCAGTTGAATCAGGAGCTACTGCGCAGCCTGTCCGCACGGCCCAATAGCGATGCGAACAATATATATGACAGTGTATAAGAGCTAGACACAGGGTTCTACGAGCCTCTATTCTTGTCTGTAGGGGAACCTTAGGCTGACGTTCGCTTTTTTTTATTACACTGTTCCCTATTAGTTATCCTGACATGCTTGGGTCAAAGGAGATTCCCAGATATTTCATTGAAGATACTGTCAACACGCCAACACTATGCAACACAAAACAAACACTTATTTCCTTTTGAGGTATATAAAATGTAGTTTAAATTTAATGAAAAATTGTTAAGCACAAAAAGACAGCCACTAGCAAGCACATGCATTTCGGGCAGACTAATCCTAATGCTTACAGATTACTTAAGACTAGACATAGTGCATAAAAGCCTGGGCAAGAAATAAAACCCAAGTAGTGTTGTTTGACTCCATTGGGATTCTCTGATCGTTCTCCAGGAGGAGATACACAACAGTTGGCTAGCACTCGGCTACCTCTTTATTGTCAAATGGATTTATGGGAGGTAAAGATTCAATACTACTAGGAGCAAATAAACTAGATGTGTTTTGATAGCTGTGTGATGTGAGAGAAGCTAGTTAAGTTTAATATATTTATGCACGCCATACCCATGGTGTGAGTGGTAGTCACACCATACCCATGGTGTGGGTGGTAGTCACACCATTCCCATGGTGTGGGTGATAGTCCTAAGATTGAAGATTGAGACACTTATGCACCATATGGTACATAAGTGTCTCAATCTTCAACTTGTCGGTTTTCAAAACCATTCATCACAGTCCTAAGATTACAGAGGTACGTAGTGGGTCCAGGTATTGGGCCGCAAAGTTTTAATAGGCAAATAAGTTACATCATTATTTCATGAACCCAGCGCACTGTACTTTAATGTACACGAATTACATAGTACAGGACGCAGCGTAAGTCTGTAATGCGCACAAATATAAAAATAAATAATTTTACGATCCGAGTGTTCCGTAGTTTGATTGCTATCGCACTCAACTCACACACTGAAGTCCGTTGTTCGACCCCTGGTTTAGGTGGAAGCATTAAGACGTGTTTCCTTAAGACACCTGCTGTCCCCTGTTCACCCATCAGTAATAATGGGTACCTGGGTGTTAGTCGACTGGTGTGGGTCACATCCTGGGACAAAATTGACTTAATTTGCCCGAAATTCTCAGCATAACAAGCGGCTTTCTATATAGTAGTATGTCATTGATGTCAACTATGGTCTTTATACCTTGTACATGTACTTGTAGAAATATTAATATATCCCGTATCCCCTAACCCCAGCCTCCTGCTGGGTGCTGCATAAAATTCTAATGCTGCCAGTTTTAAAAGTTACTTTTAAATATAGCTTAACTTTCCCAAGAGGTCAAAGAGCTGGAGATCAGCAACTTCAGTAAGCCCAAGAGATGGAAATAAATATGTTCAAATCTTAACCCCTGTAGCAGAAAGGTCACAAACTTTAGATCAATATATTTCAGCAAATTGGCTAAGTTCACAACAATGTTTCTACCACATCTGCTAGGAAAAATGATAAGATGGATAATGAGAACCTTCAAAACTAGGAACGTCAAGCCCATGATGATTTTCTTCAGATCGCTTGTTCTCTCTAGGCTGGAATATTGCTATATACTAACGGCCCCTTTCAAGGTAGGTGAAATTGCAGACCTGGAGAATATACAGAGAGCTTTCACGGCACGTATAATGACAATAAAGGACGTAAATTACTGGGAATGGTTGAAACCCCTTGACTTGTACTCCTTGGAAGGTAGGCGAGAAAGATACATGATAATATACACTTGGAAAATCTTAAGAGAGACTAGTCTCAAATCTGCACCCGGAAATCACTCCCTATGAAAGTAAAACACTCGGCAGGCGACGACAAGTGTTTTGCTTGACAAAATGAAAAGCAGGAGTTCCATGAAGCTAAGAGACAATTAAGTGTCAGGGGTCCAAGACTGTTCAACTACCTACCAGCATACATAAGGGGGATTACCAATAGACTGCTGGCTGTGTTTAAGGAGTTGGACAGGCACCTGAAGTCAGTACCTGACAAGCCGGGCTGTGGTTCGTACGTCGGTTTGCGTGCGGCCAGCAGTAACAGCCTGGTTGATCAGATCCCGACCCACTGCGAGGCCTGGTCACGGACCGGGTCCCGGGGGCGTTGATCCCAGGCATACCCTCCAAGTTTACTCCAGGTACACAGCCCAAGACTTATTCGACTCTTCCTCAAAGTGTGTATTTAGGTATCATGCATATAGTTATATTTTTACTTATGTATACATACCAACTTATCCTCCACTCTTGGTGACGTCAATATCAATAAACTAACCTAAGAATGAATATACACCAAGAACAAATTACGAACATTTTGGCAATATAAAAAAAAACATCCTTACAACTTCATTCATTAAATATTCTTTGGCTATATTCTTAAAATGTTTTACATTTGGTCTTGACACAATCAGGTAACTCATTCTAATCCTCTGTCGTTGTGTACTAGATGTCTCACGAAATCGTAATGACACGATTGCAAACAAACCATACCACGGGCGGGGATTTCGTGAGTCATGTTAACGGCTTTGAGGGGACTTGAGCTAGAGTTCGTCACGGCCACGCTAGCTGGAGATTCGTCTGTAAAAACTTGCGGGGATTTCGTGAGTCATGTTAACGGCTTTGATGGGACTTGAGCTAGAGTTCGTCACGGCCACGCTAGCTGGAGATTCGTCTGTAAAAACTTGCATTTGTGGTCACAGAGGTGCCTATGCTAACCTTCCTATGGTGTAGAAATATACCTAGTTGGACGAATCTTATTAAAGCTAGCTGGTCCAGTGGCTAACGCGACGGTCTGGAGTTTTGAGGCTCTCTGATCGCAGGTTCTATCCCCACCCGTGGTATGGTTTGTACTAGATGTCTGAGGTCTGTGTAGATATCGTAGCCTTTATAAACTTTGCACCAACTTTGCAACTGTCTTCCCAGACAGTGATCCACGGATATTTAATAGAGTAGGCTAGTATTTTCACAGCATGAAGTTGTTTTTGTTGAGTCCCTGTTTTTGCTGTTAGCTCGATGGTCACCAACACAATATAAACAGTATTGACTCACATTGCTCATGGTTTACTCTCGTTGGTTCGAGGCAATTTAAACTGGTTTCACTATTCTAAAGATTCGACACAGTATAACTGAGCAACCAGAGCAACGGCGTTTTCACTAAACAAGGAATTTACAGCAACCGTATTGCAAATATATATAATAATCAAAATAGTTTATCTTTAAAAAAACTGAATTCCTGCATATATCTGTAAATGGGTAGATCAGATTCCAAATCCGAATAACAACGAGGCTGTAAAATGAAAGGAAAACGTGAGATTACAACCCTACTGGTGAGTTGTTTCACTGAGGTGTCGTCCCATAACCTTCCATCGCTGGCGTTTATTTGGGTAGAGGTGAATGTGGTGATCAGACGCGTGTGAAAGTGATATATATATATATTTATATTACCAGGAGAGTGTCGGTGTTCTGTCTGGATAGAATGAATTAAATAGAGAGGTAACTATAAAATTTCTGCCCCTAAAAAATGTGCATATAGTGACCATTAGACATATTAGCGATAAAAGTATAATTGTGGAAACTTATTTTTATAGTGTAAACAAGCTGCCCTTAATATAACCGCTTACATAAATACTTGTATATAATATTTCACATTTTAGACAGATTTAAGTAGTTACACAGAGTATACAACAATCTTCATCGACACCATGCCTAACCCTTCTAGGGTAGGGTAGGTGCCTGAGCCCAAGCTTACAGCTCATAAGACTGTCATTCCCATTAGCCCCCTTGTGGCGGGGATGACAGACCAAAGAGGCCTAGCTTGTGGCTAGGCTTGGGGACAGTTGGTCCCAAAGATGAGGAGGTACTTGTGCCTCCTCCCATGGGAGACTTAGGTCTCAGACAGTCCCTAAAGAGGGAGCCAAGGCCGGGCCACCACTTGGAAAAGGCCCGGGCCGGGAGAATACCCGCGAATCTTTAATAATAAATAAATAATAATAACAATCTTAGCAGAAAATGACATCGTTATAGGACCTAGAATAGTTAGAAATAGGCCAAATACAGTAACAGTACTTTAATTGCGCTAGTAGGTATACCTTTTGGTCCCATGTAGGATATTTCTAATTTGTTAATCGTTATTTAATCCTAGTTCAGATTATTCTCTAATAATTTGTGTATATTCTCGTGGTAAGGTCTTTTCATCCGTCGGTCTTGTTCTTGCTATATATTAAAAATAATTCTTCGACTTTTCCTGATAATTATCTGTATCCGATTGTACACCTTGTAATTTATTTTATTTTATATTATTATCACACCGGCCGATTCCCACCAAGGCAGGGTGGCCCGAAAAAGAAAAACTTTCACCATCATTCACTCCATCACTGTCTTGCCAGAAGGGTGCTTTACACTACAGTTTTTAAACTGCAACATTAACACCCCTCCTTTAGAGTGCAGGCACTGTACTTCCCATCTCCAGGACTCAAGTCCGGCCTGCCGGTTTCCCTGAATCCCTTCATAAATGTTACTTTGCTCACACTCCAACAGCACGTCAAGTATTAAAAACCATTTGTCTCCATTCACTCCTATCAAACACGCTCACGCATGCCTGCTGGAAGTCCAAGCCCCTCGCACACAAAACCTCCTTTACCCCCTCCCTCCAACCCTTCCTAGGCCGACCCCTACCCCGCCTTCCTTCCACTACAGACTGATACACTCTTGAAGTCATTCTGTTTCGCTCCATTCTCTCTACATGTCCGAACCACCTCAACAACCCTTCCTCAGCCCTCTGGACAACAGTTTTGGTAATCCCGCACCTCCTCCTAACTTCCAAACTACGAATTCTCTGCATTATATTCACACCACACATTGCCCTCAGACATGACATCTCCACTGCCTCCAGCCTTCTCCTCGCTGCAACATTCATCACCCACGCTTCACACCCATATAAGAGCGTTGGTAAAACTATACTCTCATACATTCCCCTCTTTGCCTCCAAGGACAAAGTTCTTTGTCTCCACAGACTCCTAAGTGCACCACTCACTCTTTTTCCCTCATCAATTCTATGATTCACCTCATCTTTCATAGACCCATCTGCTGACACGTCCACTCCCAAATATCTGAATACGTTCACCTCCTCCATACTCTCTCCCTCCAATCTGATATTCAATCTTTCATCACCTAATCTTTTTGTTATCCTCACAACCTTACTCTTTCCTGTATTCACCTTTAATTTTCTTCTTTTGCACACCCTACCAAATTCATCCACCAATCTCTGCAACTTCTCTTCAGAATCTCCCAAGAGCACAGTGTCATCAGCAAAGAGCAGCTGTGACAACTCCCACTTTGTGTGTGATTCTTTATCTTTTAACTCCACGCCTCTTGCCAAGACCCTCGCATTTACTTCTCTTACAACCCCATCTATAAATATATTAAACAACCACGGTGACATCACACATCCTTGTCTAAGGCCTACTTTTACTGGGAAAAAATTTCCCTCTTTCCTACATACTCTAACTTGAGCCTCACTATCCTCGTAAAAACTCTTCACTGCTTTCAGTAACCTACCTCCTACACCATACACTTGCAACATCTGCCACATTGCCCCCCTATCCACCCTGTCATACGCCTTTTCCAAATCCATAAATGCCACAAAGACCTCTTTAGCCTTATCTAAATACTGTTCACTTATATGTTTCACTGTAAACACCTGGTCCACACACCCCCTACCTTTCCTAAAGCCTCCTTGTTCATCTGCTGTCCTATTCTCCGTCTTACTCTTAATTCTTTCAATTATAACTCTACCATACACTTTACCAGGTACACTCAACAGACTTATCCCCCTATAATTTTTGCACTCTCTTTTATCCCCTTTGCCTTTATACAAAGGAACTATGCATGCTCTCTGCCAATCCCTAGGTACCTTACCTTCTTCCATACATTTATTAAATAATTGCACCAACCACTCCAAAACTATATCCCCACCTGCTTTTAACATTTCTATCTTTATCCCATCAATCCCGGCTGCCTTACCCCCTTTCATTTTACCTACTGCCTCACGAACTTCCCCCACACTCACAACTGGCTCTTCCTCACTCCTACAAGATGTTATTCCTCCTTGCCCTATACACGAAATCACAGCTTCCCTATCTTCATCAACATTTAACAATTCCTCAAAATATTCCTTCCATCTTCCCAATACCTCTAACTCTCCATTTAATAACTCTCCTCTCCTATTTTTAACTGACAAATCCATTTGTTCTCTAGGCTTTCTTAACTTGTTAATCTCACTCCAAAACTTTTTCTTATTTTCAACAAAATTTGTTGATAACATCTCACCCACTCTCTCATTTGCTCTCTTTTTACATTGCTTCACCACTCTCTTAACTTCTCTCTTTTTCTCCATATACTCTTCCCTCCTTGCATCACTTCTACTTTGTAAAAACTTCTCATATGCTAACTTTTTCTCCCTTACTACTCTCTTTACATCATCATTCCACCAATCGCTCCTCTTCCCTCCTGCACCCACTTTCCTGTAACCACAAACTTCTGCTGAACACTCTAACACTACATTTTTAAACCTACCCCATACCTCTTCGACCCCATTGCCTATGCTCTCATTAGCCCATCTATCCTCCAATAGCTGTTTATATCTTACCCTAACTGCCTCCTCTTTTAGTTTATAAACCTTCACCTCTCTCTTCCCTGATGCTTCTATTCTCCTTGTATCCCATCTACCTTTTACTCTCAGTGTAGCTACAACTAGAAAGTGATCTGATATATCTGTGGCCCCTCTATAAACATGTACATCCTGAAGTCTACTCAACAGTCTTTTATCTACCAATACATAATCCAACAAACTACTGTCATTTCGCCCTACATCATATCGTGTATACTTATTTATCCTCTTTTTCTTAAAATATGTATTACCTATAACTAAACCCCTTTCTATACAAAGTTCAATCAAAGGGCTCCCATTATCATTTACACCTGGCACCCCAAACTTACCTACCACACCCTCTCTAAAAGTTTCTCCTACTTTAGCATTCAAGTCCCCTACCACAATTACTCTCTCACTTGGTTCAAAGGCTCCTATACATTCACTTAACATCTCATATTGGCTAATCTCTGTTTTCTTGTTACATGTTCCATAATCAGATATACTTTGCTCTCTTGTAATTTTTTTTACTTTATTTTTTATGCATTCTTTATTGGTTACTATTAATTCTCTAATTCCTTTAACCGCATTTAGTTGGTGCGGTGAGTACTGTTAGTGTGGCAGATGTTTATTCTATTTTTGTGGCAGCGGCTGTTGCTGTGGTGGCAACTACTGCTGCTGGAACAGAGGCTGTTGTTGTGGCCACATCTGTCGCTGATGTTTCTCAGGTTCTAAGTAGTTATGTGAAGGATACCTAGTTCCTAAGGTATTGAAACAAATGCTTGGGTAACTTTTGAAAAAAGTTGGACAAGTGGGTGATTGGGAATGGTTATTTTTAAGAATGACCTGCCTTGTATGGACCAGTAGGCCTGCTGTAGTGCTCCTCCATTCTTAAGTTCGTATGTTCTTAGTCGAGTCATTAACTGCCTGCTGCCTAACTGGCTCGATAATCCTCTTTACCTTCATAAGTCAACTGAAAGTCGTTGTAGGACCCACTCAGCACTCGCACGAACTTACTTTAAATACATCCTAATGAACTAGACTCTTTTGAAAGGCATTGTCTGGATGCCAGTGAACGGTTCTTGATCCAAAGAATATAAGCTGCCTCTCGTCTTTCTTGGATCAAACATGAGTTCCTCCCATTCTCCAGAATTTGCAAGACTTGAACACCTTCCCACAAAAATAATAAAATTTATTAGTAATAATAATATTAATTCCTTTACTCTCGAACATGTTTATGTTGTGTAGATATGTTGAATTTTGTGAAAATGATCAAATAATTGAAAATTATGACATATTTTCTCCAGTTTAAGACCTATTTTACAAGACGGAATTAATTTCTTTTTATGGTTTGTTAAGTCGTGTTTTCGTTTGTGCAAGTTTAAATTTGTATTCAGCAAAGTCGCGCTTATTCAGCAGGTTAGATTTTGGGCTACTGTTGTAAAGCGAGAATCGCTGTATAGTGAAAAAAGCCTAACATACATACTGTCATATATTAAGTTAGCAATAGCCCTAGGCCTCAAAAATGCATATACAGTATACACGTTACACAAAATGTTTCCGTCATTTGCTTATAGTGGGTGGTGAATATATTTTAGGAAGTCTGAAAAAATGAAGAATGGTTGTAATTGAGAACTGCTGCATTAGCAAAACGCCGTAAAGCGGGGTCTGTCTGTATGGTTAAGTTGGTATAAGCTGGTTTATGTATAAGTAAAACCAGTTTGATACTGTTTTCTCTCTCGTGTACACATGTTCGTGTACTCGCCTACTAGTATTCACCTAATTATGGTTACAGGGATCGATTCTCAGCTGGCCCAGCGCCTTTGCTGGCTGCTACTGGTTTCTCCCTCCTAGCTGTGTGAGTCCTATCATACCTATTCTTAAAGCTATGTATGGATTCTGCCTCTACCATGTCGCTTTCTAGATCGTTCAACGTTCTGATCACTCTTAGGCTAAAGAAGCATTTCCAAATAACCCTATGACTCATTCGTGCTTTTAACGTCCAGCTGTGACCTCGTGTACCTCAGACCGGGCTCTCAAACAGACTTCCTGTCTAGCCAATTCCTCTCATTATTTTGCATGAAGTAATCATGTCGCTTCTGGTCCTTCTGTCTTCTAGCATCGTCAGGTTTAGCTCCTCTAGCCTCTCTTCGTAGTTCATACCCTTAAACTTTAGGACTAGTTTCGTTGCATATCATTGCACTTTTTCCAGCTTCTTTACATGCCATTCATACATAAAGATGATCCTGACGTAGGCATTTGTTGGTGTTAAATTTAAATAGCCACTTGTCAGACCAGTTATGCAGTTTGTCTATAGATCTAAATGCAGCATTATCTGGTCTTCTATTGTTGCATTCTCATTGTTTTCACATCGTCTGTGAGAAGACATACCTCTGACTACATTTCCTCAGTCATGTCGCTTATATGCACACAGTTCTAGTCCAGGTATTTACCTGTGGAGTCCCACTCTTCACACTCGCCCATTCAGACACCTCCTCCCTGACAGTAACTTGTTGCTTCCTTCCCGTTGAGTATTATTTCATCCACTGTGATTCCTGCTTGCTCCTCCAGCGTTTGTCTCGGTCTCTTGTGGGGTACTGCATCAAATGCATTCTTGCAGTCCAAAAATATACAGTCTACCCATCTTTCTCTCCTGCATAACTCTTGTTACCTTATCCTAAAACTCTAGCATAGTTATGAAATAAGATTTACTGTTATGGTTGTAGGAGGTAAAGCCAGAACCACAATAACATTGTACTGTCCCCGATCACAACATAAAACAAAACATGATCGATACACACAAAATAATAGAATTTAATTCTCACTGCTACCAACACCTTTCACAATCCTTTCCAGATGTTCCCCTACTCTTGACAATCTTTTTCGAAACCTTATCCTGGATGTTAGTGACTCTGGCTTGTAGCTACTTGTCTGTTACCTTTTTATTTCGGCGTATTTGGAGACTCTTTTTTTTTTTTCACCTATTTAAAGTTTTATCTGAACTATTTAGATTATCAAACTTGTAATCGAAAATGATAATTTATGATTTTCTAACTATTCCCTGCTTACCAGTAATAAATATTTCGAATAAAATTCCATTATTTTACAGTGAGAATGCTGAGTCTGGGACCACATTTGATGTTTTCCAGACCTTTGGCAGCTGCAAAGTTTCAGCCGAATTTGCTGAAGATCGCTACTAGTGGTTCACACATTTCCTCTGCTCCCTCTTACAGAACCCAAGGTGAGATTTCGCCAGGTCCTATTGTCTCCGAGGAGTCTAATTCACCCAGTATTTTCTTTATCTCTCCTGTTGTCTGTGTTGTCCAGTATTCGTTGGTGCACTTCATTGACTCTCTGGCAATGTTCCTGATTTCAATGAAAATACCTCCACAAATCTTTTGTTCAGGTTCTCATAGACTTCTTGAAACTCCTGATGAGTTCTGTGAAGGAGGACCTTCAGTTATCTTTCTTCTGATGTGGCTGTACAGCAAAACTTTGACTCAGATTTGGCTTTCAATGCTGTCATTCTCAGGAATGTCTGTGGGTTACTATCTATTGTTACCTATCTGTGATTAAACATTGTTACTATAGCAAAGGGTAAGAAAGGGAGCATGAGAAAGCGAGCAAGCATACTTGTGATAATTTGTCTGTAGTTAGGTGATCGGAGCTGTTCTCTTGCGTATGTGCGTAACTAAATCTGTTTATCTTTTCAGGTAAGGATCTCTACTCTTGACGACTTTCAACACAAGATTACAGGTGAGTACTGAGTGTCAACCAGCACTAGTTTTCACTAAAATCAACACAGATGTTGGGGACGGCTGGTAATTGTTTTCCTTCCCCGTGAAGCCAGATAAAGACTAGAAACACAGGTTTTGCCCCGGCACAGGAAGGAGACGTAGCAACGTAGGAAAAGTATGGTAATTCAGTGTGGAAACATTTCGCCAGCCAGTGGCTTCTCCAGTCCATTACAGAGAAGGATGGATTAGAAAAAGTTTGAGGTAATCAGTCCCTTAGCATGGAGTTGATGTGATCAATATGCGTTTGATCACATCGAATCAAGGCTGAGGGACTGATTACCTCAGAACTCTTTCTGGTCTTCCACAATTCTTCACTTTATTTTCAGTGAGTCGGAACTTAAAATATTTGTAACTGTTTATCAAACGGCCTTGTGTGTTCTTGCAATACTTTGCTCCCTCTTATAGAATCCAAGGAGAGATTTTGTCTGGTCCCATTGCCTATGAAGTGTCTAGCACACTCAGTATCTTCTTCATCTCTCCTGCTGTCTGTGTTATGTCCAGTACTTGCTCCACTCTTGAGCTGCCGCAACACCTTCCCACTTTTTTTTCAGTCCTCCTGTCAGGTTACTACTGTCAAGCTACTTTTTGCTGTCACTCTTCCTGTTTTTTTCATGTTACTGCCTCAACTTTTATACTGTTTTCACACTCGGTATAAAGTGCTTCTCGTTTTTGTTGGAGATCAAATGTATTGCAGTTGCTATATTATTCATGATCTTGCAAAAACTGCTGCTGTGCGCCGCTGTTCAGGAATGTTGTCCTGCATGCTGTTTACACATGCACATTGTCTTTCATTCCCACACAAAACGGATATACGGAGACAAATATTTTTTCAGTCTCGGAGTAATAGGAAAGCGGAATGAATTTTATGTGGGAGAGGAAGTGGGAGAGGAAGGAAGCCAGTGAACACAAGTCACGGACAGATGGGAGGAAAGTTTTCTTAACTTGATAAATTAGACACATGTGCAACACTTGGGTATCTTTGTGGAAACGTTTCGCCACATATTGGCTTCATCATGAAGCCACTGTGTGGGGAAACGTTTCCATAATAAAGATGTAAAGTAAAAGGACACAAGTGCAACTAATGTGACATTTATTGTGGCAACGTTTCGCTCTCCAGGAGCTTTATCAAGCCATTATCAAGCCATGGCTTGATAAAGCTCCTGGAGAGCGAAACGTTGCCACAATAAATGTCACATTAGTTGCACTTGTGTCCTTTTACTTTACATATTGTCGGTAATTCTACCAACTTTATTACATAATAAAGATACTTAAGTGTTGCACACGAGTCTAATTTATCAACTTTCTGGTTCTCTGAACAATTCATTTACGACTCTAACTCGTTACTTAAAATTAACGTAAGTGATTCAACTAGAAACACCAGCCTCTCCAACCTCTGACTTACGCGTTGAGCGCACCTCCCAGACTGAGCTGTAGTACAACACTGTGTAACCTTTCCCATATAATTCCCCTCTTCGCAGGTCGGCAAAAGCTGCCTGTCGTGTGTACGGTTACTGCTCAATTTCCTAACGTTTTATCATGAAATTGTATACTAGACTTGCCTAGTGTACCTCAGTGAACGAGGTGGTCTCTCTTGAGAGAGATTGACTGGTGTGAAGCCTACTCCAAAGAGACTGGAGTCTAGTTCAAATCTTGTATCTAGAAGGATTCAAAACCACGTCTAGACGCTGTCTCACGTACTCTATTACACTTTTAAATAAAATAAATACTTTCTCTTATAAGAACATAAAGAAGGAACACTGCAGAAGGCCGACTGGCCCTTGCGAGGCAGGTCCAATTCTCCCACCGGCTTAGGCCAATGCCTTGACCTGGTCAGGTCAGTCGCATTCAGTTGAGCACGGCATCTGACCTAGTAGCACAAGCTAGTCAGGTCCAACTCACATCCACCCACACCAACTCGTGTATTTATCTAACCTATTTTTAAAACTACACAACGTCTTAGCTTCTATGACGGTACTCGGGAGTCTGTTCCACTTATCCACAACTTATCCACCACTGCTTTCCTGTATCCTTCTTGAATCTGAATTTTTCCAATCTAAAACCATTGCTGCGAGTCCTGTCTAAGACAGATATTTTTAGCACACTGTTTACATCCCCTTTATTAATTCCTGTTTTCCATTTATACACCTCAGTCATATCCCCCCTAATTCTACGTCTTTTGTATTCGTCTCTCGACCACTGGGAAGAGAGGACGCTTCTTGAGTCTCCCTACACGCCACCTGGTGGTGACTGCTGGACTTAGACACCAACATGGCGGATCGTATCAACAGGAGAGTGAATACTGTCTGTATTGAATTAGTACGAGGAACGTTAAGCAGTGCGACGATGCATGTACTGTTATCGGCCATCATTAGAGACGTCTACGGGATATCGAACGATGAATTGTATGGTGTGGCCCTAAATGGAATGTCAAGGGTTTTTGTGAAGTTTACAAGAGCCGGCTTTTACTCCAGGATTGTGGATGAATTCCAGGAAAGGAGGATGAGTGTTAATTCAGCAGTAGAGGTGTGTCTACATGATGTTTCGAAATATTACACATGGGTAAAGGTGCGTAATGTACCATTTGAGGCAACGTCGTATGGCATTCAGGAAGCCTTCAGCGATTATGGAACTGTTCATACGGCTAATATGGGGGTGTGGAGGGACGGGCCGTTTGAAGGGCTGCCCGAGGGGTCCTGCACCCTGAAGATGTCATTGAGGCGGCCAATACCCTCGTATGTAACGCTGACAAACTATAGGACCCAGGTATTTGTCCACTATGCGGGGCAGAGGAAAACTTGCCGATTATGTGATTCTTATGAGCACATGGCGGCGCAGTGTCCTCGCAGGCAAGCCCCTAGGATGGCGTTATCGTGGATGGTGGATCAGCAACCGTGCAATGTGGATGTGGAGTTGGGGGTAGCAGATGGACAGAAGACGAATCTCTGGAGTGAGGAGGTGGACAAGGTGGAAGAGGTGATGGGGACGTGTGTTACCCTCCCGGAGGTGACAGGGGAGAGCCCCCCATCGCCTGAGGGAAGGGTGGACGTGGAGGAGTCTACCCAGGAGAGGATGTTGGAAGCAGTGCTGCAGGAGTTCTTGGATGAGCCGGTGGACGGGGAGGACGGACCCGAGAAGTTAAGTGAGGTGCAGCTGATGGATAAGCAGCAGGGACAGGTGGAGGATTCGAGGAATGACAGAGTGGACACGGAAGTGGTGGTGGAAGTCCATCAGGAGGACTCGCATGAGGTAGATATGTGTGTGAGTGAGAGCTCACGCAAACGGACGGCGGGTGCCTTGGACGTTGATGAGGTTTTAACACCTGGGCAGAGACCTGGGAAGAAGTCATGGGTAGATGTGGGGGAGAAGGCACCCAGGGGAGGGGGTGTGCCGGGGAAGCTCGGTGGGGGAGGGCAAGGGGGGGTTGGTGGACAGGTTAGGAAACATGATAAAAATGGTATGGGTACCATGAAAGGCGAATTGAGTAAGCCACAGCGGCATAGAGGTAAGCCGCCTTTTCTGGGAAGTTCAAGTGTGTCACAATAAATGTAAATGGTCTTAAATCTGAGGTCAAAAGGGTTTGGTTAGAATGGTTTTTACGAAGGTTTGATGTAGATGTATGTTTTTTGCAGGAGCATAACCATAGGTTAGGGTGTGAATTGCGTTTGCGGGGTTATAACCTATTTGTCAGTAATGCTTTGCAATTAAAAGGAGGGGTGGCAGTGGCTGTAAAGGAGACCAGCCCATTGCGTGTCATGGGTTGGGAGGAGGGGGGAGGGGGGAGGGTCGTGAGGGTAGATGGGCACTGGGGGGTGGGGAGAGTATGTTTCATTGGAGTTTATATGCCGGCATGCAACAATGTTAGAGTGAAAGTTGATTTTGTTCGTGATGTTTTGATGTATTATTTGCGGGGTCTACCTTCCATAACTGTTCTTGGGGGTGACTGGAACTGTGTGATTAGGTATGGGGATGTCTCACCGAGGGGGGCGGGATGTGTCTTGGGTGCGCTAAGGGATGTGTTAAGGGATGTAGGAGTTGTCGATGTGGTGGGGAGGGGGGAGTATGGGGTGGAGCACACGTTCATGCGTGGAAATTATGAGGCGAGGTTAGATAGGATATATGTAATGAAGGGGATAGGTGTGGAGAGGGTGAGAGCTTTCGATGTCGGTTTTTCGGATCATAGGGCGGTGATAGCTGATCTGCGGGTGGATGGTATAGTACGTATATATGCTGGGTATTGGAAATTGAATGTGAGGCTACTGCAGGAGGGGGATGTTGGCTCTTCCTTTGAGGAATGGTGGACACATTTCTGGGATGGCAGGGATGGTGAGATGGATTTGCTTGACTGGTGGGAGGTGAGGGCTAAGATAGGAATTGCAGAGTTTTTCAGGGCACGTGGTAGGGAACAGGCACGGTGGCGGTATGGTTTGCAAAACTATCTGGAGGGACAACTGAATGCGTTTTACGACGGGGGGGGTAGGGAAGGTATGAGAGGGGATGTGGATGGTTTAAGGTGTAGGATTGCAGAGTTACATAATGACAGGTTTAACGCAATTAGAGTTAGAGCGGGGTTAGAGGAGGTGTTAAAGGGTGATCAACCGTCAGGTTACGTTCTGCGAAAATTTAGGGAAAGGCAAATGGTGACTACCATAGCGCACATAGTGGTCGCTGCAGGGGGGGGAGGTTATGTGGAGGGTCAAGGCCTTACTAACACGGACAGCATTAGTGTTTATGCAGATTATTGGTTTAGGGAGAAATGGAGGAGGAACAGAGGTGATGCAAGTGAGAAGGTATTTGGGGATATGCAGAGTAATATTGTATTAGGACAACAGGAACAAGAAATGCTGGAGGGGAGTATTAGTGAGGAGGAGGTGGAGGAGGCGGTTTACGGGATGAGTCAGGGTAAGACGCCGGGCATAGATGGAATACCGAATGATTTTTATAGTTTATTGGGAGTGTATTAGGCATGGTTTAGTGGAAGTCTTGAATTATATGTGGCGCAGTGGGAGGATGGGGAAAACACAGAAAACCGGGATCGTTGTGTTAGTGCCGAAAAAGAAGGAAGGGAAAGTACTGAGTGATTATAGAGCGATATCCTTAATGTGTGCTGATTATAAAATTTATGCTAAAATTCTGGGCAATAGACTGAAGAAGGTCCTAGGATCAGTGATACATGGGGGACAGTTTGGCATTCCGGGAAGAAGTATGAGGGACGGACATAGTCACATAAGGGATTTTATTGAGGACTGCACCGGAGGGGGAATACTTGGTTTAGATTGGGCTAATGCGTATGATTGTGTGAATAGGGATTTCTTAAAAGTTTGTTTGGAACAGTTGGGTTTGGGGGAGAAGGTGGTGAGATGGGTGCAAACCTTGTATGAGGGAGCAGTTATTAGGGTACAGATTAATGGTAAGTTGGGGGACCCAGTACTGATGGAGAGAGGTTTGAGGCAGGGCTGTCCACTCTCTCAGTTATTGTTTGCCTGTGTACAGAATCCATTTTATGGGCTGGTGGATGAGGTGATGAATGAACACGGGATTAGGGGGGGTGGGCGGGGGGGGATTGTGGGGTACGTAGATGATACTACTGTGCTGGTAAGGCATGAGGAAGATCTAAGGAAAGTTGGTGGAATCATTCAGATTTTTGGGGCCGCTACGGGTATGAGAGTTAATTTAATGAAGTCGAGACTATTAGAGGTGGGGGATTGGGTGGGAGGGAGCTTGGGGGAGGGGTTGGGATGGTCAGTAGTGGACAGAATTAAGGTTTGTGGAATATGGTACATGGCGGAAGTGCAGGAGAGTAGGAAGATAAATTCGGAATTAGTTACGAGCAGGGTTTTGGGTAGGCTAGGAGGCTTAAGGGCTAGGGACGTAACATTACAGCAGAGAGTTTTAGTGGTCAACTCTCTGGTGTACAGTAAGGTGTGGGGAGTGGCTGAGGTGTTCCCTTTAAGAGCAAAAGATATTGCAGAAATCCAGAGGAAGGTTCTAAAGTATGTGTGGGGGTTTGGGAGGGCATGGTTGAGCAAGGACGTGGTGATGACGGAGAGGAGACGTGGGGGTCTTGGCCTGATGTCATTGGGTCATAGAGTAATGGCTTTATATATTAAACAAAGATATATACGGACTGGGGGGAACAGAGGTGTCAGGGTAGGTAGGGTAATGGAGGATGCACGAAGATGGTGGTGTGGAAGGGATTTGAGGTATTGTGAGGACATGTTGAGGGTTTTATTACATGTTAAACAGGTGTCCACGTTAAAGGTCAAACGAATGGTGGGTGCTGTGGTGGGCAAGGGTGTTTTACAGGGGCTTGCTGTATATCCAACATATGACTGGATAGGCATATGGAGGAAGTTTGGCTTGCTTAGAATACCAGCAAGGGTACGAGAGTTAGTATATCGGTTTCTGATGGGAATATTGGCCTCTAGGGATGTGTTGTATAAAATGGGTCTTGTGAGAGAGGACTCATGCTTGCATTGTGGGGACATCGAAACGGCTTTTCATGCGGTATATTTTTGTCCCTCTTTGGAGGGGGTGAGGTTATGGATGGTGAGAGTTATCAGACTTTTGGGGGGGGGGGCAATGGCCATTCCTAAGGGCCTTAATGTTGGATGTAACCGGGGTGCCGGGTGATGTGGGTAGAGCCTTAATGTATGTTATGACGGATTATTTACATGTATCTTGGGGGATGAGGGAGGTTAGGGGAGAGTTGAGGATAAAAGCGTTAGCAGCGAGATTTTATAGAACTATGTGTAGGAATAGGCAAGTCTATGGGGGGAGGTGGGTAGTTAGCTTCTCGGAGGGTTACCGGAATCTCACTGTGGGGGGCCTCCTCCTCATGAACCCAGAGGGCGGGCAAAGGGTTGGTCTCCTACCGGGGGATGCATGAGGGTGAGTTGGTTTAGGCTTCTTTGTAGTGTGGATGGTGGGAGGGTTATAAATAGAGTGGAAGGGAGATGAATGAGGATTTGGAATCTATGGTTATGTTCACTGCATACAGGATAACCTTAATTAAAACCATGATGACTAAACCTTGGAAAAAAAAAAAAAAAAAAAAAAAAAAAAAAAAAATTTTTTTTTTATATATTATATTTTTTACTTTTTATAAAAAAAAAAAAAAAAAAAAAAAAAAAAAAAAAAAACAGCAATGATGTACTAGTGTTTCAAATAGGGAGATAAGGTTTTCATGTCCTGTAACTAGACAGTTTTGATACCTTATGTTAGGATTTTGTTAGTTGTATAGGTTGATACTTGCGTATATGATGTTATGTCTTACTTGAGGGTGTTTCCTGCCCAGTGTTTATTGGGGAGTTTCATTGTGATATGTACCAATGTAATGTTTATTGTCGGCTTTGGTTTGCCTAATGTTTAAATTAATGTTCTTATAATTTTAATTTTTGTATGTTAAATAATATTTATTGTGCACTTTGTGCAAGGGGTCTAATTGTACAGAGTTGTGGGGGATTTATGTGGACACAGACATAAAATTTAGAGTTTTTGGTTTTTGCTAATTTTTTTTGTTCGGTGCTGGAGCTCTCTCGCTCTTTATTATGTTAAGAGTTTCCTGCTATTTGCGGGAAGTATTATGTGGTATGTCTTTGTAATTTTATTGTAGGGTTGGGTTAGCCTTTGTTTAATTATTGTAATGTATGATTTTATCCTTCGTATGCTGCATCATATCATCTGTGTACTTTGTGCAAGGAGGTTTTACTGTACTGTATAATAGGCATGATTTGTAGGTTTAGAATTTGTTGATGTTTTTTCTGAGCAGGTGTTATCCTGTTCGTTTCATTGTTCGGTGATGGTATATTCTTTAATACAATATGAATGTAACACTTGTGGTATGCTATGGGGTTGATGGTAGGTCATTGTATTTTCAAACGGTTAATAATTGTGTTCTTTTATTTATTTATATCTTGTACTGTGTCCTTTTAAATAAAAATAAAAAAAAAAAAAAATTCTACGTCTTTCTAGAGAGTGCAGATTCAGGGCCCTCAGTCTATCCTCATAGGAAAGATTTCTGGTACATGGGATCAACTTTGTCATCCTCCTTTGTATGTTTTCCAGTGCATTTATATCCATTCTGTAATATAGTGACCAGAACTGAGCAGCATAGTCTAAATGAGGCCTAACCAAGGATATATAGAGTTGAAGAACAACCTGAGGATTACTATTATTTATACTTCTAGATATGAAGACAAGAATTCTGTTAGCTTTATTGCGAACACTTATGCACTGTTGTCTTGGTTTTAGATTACTGCTAACCAGAACTCCTAAATCTTTTTCGCAATCCATAATATTAGGATTTACATTTAGTTTATATGTGGCATTGTTATTGTCCTGTCCAACATTTAGGACTTTGCATTTGTCTATATTAAACTACATCTGCCACTTCTCCGACCACTGCATCAATCTATTTAAATCATCCTAGAGTTCTCAAATGTCCTCATTAGAATGAACTGGACGACGAAAGGAAGGAAGGAAGGAAGGATAATATAGTTGCCAACTCTCAAAGAACCATTATTATTATTATTATAATCAAAAAGAAGCGCTAAGCCACAAGGACTATACAGCCTCAAAGAACCAGTTGTGTGCAGACTGCACTGGGATCAGACCTCACGTTATTCTTTCACTGTGTGTATGGAACACTGACAATAAAAAATGGAAAACTTTCTGCTTGGGTGTCCCGTAGCTCGACCGCTATCTCACTCGGCTCACACACTGAGGTCTGGAGTTCGAATCTCTGATGCTGCTGGAAAACATTAGGGACGTGTGTCCAGTATAAAAGGTACCTGGATGTTAGTCGACTGGTGTGGGTCGCATCCTGGGGACAAAACAGACCTAATTTGCCCGAAATGCTCTACATAACAAGGGGCTTTTTATATAGTAACATGTCATTGATGTTAGCTAGGCCTGTATACCTTGTACATGTAGTAATTAAGATATTATTATTACTTTTAAAAATGCTTTTCCCCAACTGGAAAGTTCTCTTCCAATAGTTCAAGAAACGCATTAACTTCCATAAAAGTGAAATATCCACATATGGCTGCTGGGGCTGGGGCTAGGGCTGGGGCTGGCTAGTTCTCCTGGGTCATGGTCCATCCAAAACGATGCAACCCAAGTCATGGTTTTCTTGACAAAGTGGCTTAGGGTAAACCATACTTCGTGCTAGGAGCAATTGGTCAATGTTAGTCCGGCTAGTGAACTGGCTTAGTTATTAGCAGGCATCGCTGAGAACCAAAGCTTGGACACAATGGAGCTGTATAGCCCTTGTAGCTTAGCGCTTCTTTTTAATTATAATAATTGGACACAATGGGCAGCAACAGTCATATTCTCATGAGAATGTGGGCGGAGTTTAGACCAATGGGGCACGATGAGGTGTGAGAGTGAAAGATAACCTGCATTTGCCTGCAGGTTATCTCCGTAGGTCTTCGTCCTAAGATTGGACATGGGATCTTGATATAAAGAATTCTTCAAAACTTGTCCAATCTTTGGACGAAGACCTACTTAGATTAGTGGATGGTTCCACTATGACTCCGCCTCCTGCTTCGCCTCGCCTGACTACAGCATATAAGCCCTGTGCATTACTTTCTACAAAATTGATGGACTGAACACATCGACTCCAGGCTGAGGGACTGATTACCTCAATCTCCTCTCCTTATACCTTCCTGCTTTGTATAAGACTGATGAAGCCACGTTTTTTCAATAAAGATTCCCATATGTTACATAAGTGTCTCAATTCTTCAAAGAATGTAATCACTGAGAGGTCACATCCCTCTCAGATCCAACCATTCTCACTTGAAAAAGTTGTCCAACTTTTTCAAGTGGGAATGGTCGAAATATTTCATTTCATGCTCTCTAGAACGGTGCTTGCATTGTCACTTTTTACCACCGTAGATGTTATTCCTGTACACAAATAACCCGCACATAAGAGAGAACCTTAAGACGACGTTTCGGTCCGACTTGTACCATTGACAAAGTCACGACTGAAACGTCGTCGTAAGCTTCTCTCTTTTATGTGCGGGTTATTTGTGTATCGTTCCAGTCACGGTATTGTGCCTTTTTGTTATTTATTTCTGTAGTGGTACCATCATTCTACCTCGTACCATTGTTCTGTGTAATTTCTACATGTGGTGACGACATTCTGGAACAGCTCGAGCTCCAATACCTCCCAATTCTCAAAGTAGACACATGTCCTACCTGCGGAGACGCTACCCCTGCAATGTAGCTCGCTTAACTTTTGACTGCTGTGAGCTTCCGTCCTTGGTATATATTGTGGGACACCGTTTACAAGTGTGAAAGTTGATCCCTACACAACAACAGTGTAGAAATTGCTTGTGTTTTGGCCATCCAGAGAAATATTGCAGGTCCATGGCAGAATGCCCAGTCTATGGCGCCGACGACCACACTAGTACATAATGTAGTCTACCTCCCTCTTGCCTTATTCTCGTCGTTGCCAAGTTTACTGAAATGAACGAAAAAGTCGTTGTCTCAAAGAGACAAGACTTTACTTACGCCATGGTAGTCTCTCACAAATACCTCCAGGGAAGACTTCCCCATATTTCTTATAAACCATACCATGGACGGGGATAGAACCCGCGGGTTCTATCCCCGTCCGTGGTATGGTTTGCAATAGTGTCATTACGATTTCGTGAGTCGTATTTCTTATTCTCGAGTACTAAGAAGCTACCAACCTCTGGGGTCCCTACTCCCGCAGTCTTCCCTGTGGTCACCTCCCACAGTCACCTCTATATTTAACTCTTGCAGTCCTGGACTCCGATGTCCCTACCTCGTAACCTCATAATATTCTCAAATCTTCATCTTCTTGCTCACAAGTTTCTATGTCTACAAGATCTCGTGTAACAGCTCCTCACCTTCGGCCCTCTACTTCTCCAAAGTCCATAAAATCCGTAAAGTGTAAATCTCCTTTAACATCTTCACTTATCCTACTAGAACATTTTTCTTTTCCAGTCTCTGTACCTGGTTCTTTACCTCTTACTAGCTCTGTTACGAGTGTGGAGGTTCATCCTCCCTCTCGTACAGTCCCTTCCTCTCCCGTTCCCTCCCAAGTTTTTTTCTCTTCTTTTCACTCCCAGGTTTCCTCCTCCTGTCCCCTCCCAAGCTTCTCAAGTTATCTCTAACCGTTCGTCCCCCCCCCCTCCCTACTTTAGTGACTTCCATCGTCCATTCGGTCTTTCCTTTCCCCTTCTATCTCCGATGTCCCACATACAACGTCCTTGTCCTCTGAAACACTTGACGCTATCTCCGAATATACTGAGGAGACTAAACCTTTGATGGACACTGATCCACCTCCCGTCGCTACTCTTCACTCTTCTCCATCTGCGCAACTCTTTTCTTCGCAGTGTTCCAATCCATCGCTGCTTACTCGTTTTCTGCTACCTCTACATATGGACTTGACTACCCCTTCTAGTCAGTAGATACCTGTTGCTTCGTATTTCCTGTGTCCTTCTCTTCACAAATCATGGCTTATTTACAGTGGATTATCCCCGGCCTCAGAGGTAACCGGGGTGAACCCCACGTGTTGCTCTCCCAGTTTTCCCTTGTTTGTGTTTGTTTACAAGAACCCAAATTACGCTTTGCTGTTATCCGTCCCGTCTTGGGTTATGTTTTGTTTTATTCCTCGGATTACACTGCAGCGCACATCTACTTGAATAAGTGGTATACATTCTGCTATTTTCTCTTCATGGGTATTATCTATCACAGATGTTTGTTTCTGGTCTCTTCATTACCGCTCACCATTTCCTCGGGGTCTTTCTGTGACTCACGCCATTCATTTAGAGGCTTTTCTCACTTCTCTCCCCCTCCACGTTTTAAATACGGGTTCCCCTACCCATTTTGACCCTCTTACTCAATCTCTTGCATTGATCTCTGGGTTTGCTCTTCAACTTCACTAGACTTCACCTGGTCTCTGCTTCCGGACTTACATGGCATAGATCGTTTTCCTACCCTCCTTGTTTCCCATTCCTATTCTCCACCTTCTCTAAGCCCACGCTGGCAATTTGACCGAACAGCTGAATCAGATTGATATCTTCGAGAGCCTCAGACGGGTCATCTTAGGATTAAGACGTGTCAGGACGCAGTTCCTGACGAATCGATCAGTCTATCTCTTGTGTTAATATGACTTTATAATGGTCCAAGTAGGACCGAAACGTCGTCGTAAGTTTCTCTCTCCTATGTGCGGGTTATTTGTGTATTTTGTCTAAAGGTGTTGTATGACCTCTACGTTTTTAACTCTTTCCTCTGATCAAAAATATAACAATTCTGACCGGCATCAATCTTCAATTTTTGATGCCTCGCATAAAAATGGCTAGAATGCGTCATGAGTTAAGGCTATGTAGACACAAATTTTGTTGGCGTATGTGCAGTTACAGAGAAATTCACTTTCTGGTCAGCTTGACATATAATTTTGATGCGTTTAGGAAAAGGTAAACAATCAGTATATATTCGGTTATGTAAATTATGTTGCGATTTTATGAATCAAACTCATGTCAGTGAGATAATTGAATAATGTCTCTTCTGCTCAGAAAAAAGTCAGTGTTTGACCGTCACCTGCTGCGTCTCGAAGCATGTTTTCTCACTAAATGTTTACATTCTTCCATGGTATCTTATTTTTAATATCTCATTCCATATGCTTTATAGTTTGTCTTGTCCATTCAGCTTGTGACACTTTATAATCTACTCCAGCTCTTCACTATTCCTACAAGATCTTATTCCTAGTTGATGAATAAATGAAAAGCATCGTTCATCATTAAGAGCTCTTCAAATAGTCTCAAGATTCTCATCATCTTTCCAAACCTAACATTTCGCCTCTTTGATTCTCGAAAAATTAGACAGGTGTAACATCTGAGTATCGTTATTTGTAGACGTTTCACCATCCAGTAGCGTTATCAGATTCTTAAAGAATACAGTTCATGTAATAAAGTTGGTAGAATTACCGACAATATGTAAAGTAAAAGGACACAAGTGCAACTAATGTGACATTTAATGTGGCAACGTTTCGCTCTCCAGGAGCTTTATCAAGCCATTGGCTTGATAAAGCTCCTGGAGAGCGAAACGTTGCCACAATAAATGTCACATTAGTTGCACTTGTGTCCTTTTACTTTAAATACAGTTCATCATTAACTCCAAGGCTGAGGGACTGATTACCTCGCCTTCTGTATATAGATCTATAGTCATCACATTATATCCTTGAATTGTACGGCGAAACGTCTACAAATATACTCAGATGCTGCGTATGTGTTTAATTCTTTATCTTGTCAGTACTGTATACTGTTCATGTACATCTTTGATTCTTATCTCCAAAGTGTGTTTCAAGGTTTATTGATTTATTGTTATCGCTCCAAAAGATTTTGTTTCCAGTAAGAGTTGCTGATGAAGACTTACCCTTTTTACTAACATTTCCTTCATAACTTGTTAATCTCTCTATTTACTGACTCAAGAAATCGTAATGACACGATTGCAAATAAACCATACCCCCGGCCGGGATTGAACCCGCGGTCATAGTCTCAAAACTCCAGCCCGTCGCGTTAGCCACTAGACCAGCTAGCCGGGGGTATGGTTTATTTGCAATCGTGTCATTACGATTTCTTGAGTCATGTTGACGGCAGTGAAGGGACTTGAGCTAGAGTTCGTCACGGCCACGCTAGCTGGAGATTCGTCTGTAAAAACTTGCATTTGTGGTCACAGAGGTGCCTGTGCTAACTTTCCTATGGTGTAGAAATATACCTAGTTGGATGAATCTTATTGTGGCTAGCTGGTCTAGTGGCTAACGCGACGGGCTGGAGTTTTGAGACTCTATGACCGCGGGTTCAATCCCGGCCGGGGGTATGGCTCTCTATTTACTCTTCTTTTAATCACGTTTACATTCTAAACGCCTTTCATAAGCTAATGTTTCCTTCATTATCGACTTATTTACTCCATCATTCCCCGAGTATTGCTCTTCCCACACGTACCCCATCGTCTAACAACCCTAGACTTCAGTTGAACAATTTAGCAGCTGTTCCTTGTGGGTTTAACACTTAGTTTTGTAATAATCGTTCAAGAGATGTTTATACCTCCCTCTAATTGTCTACTTTAGTTCATTTACTTCGACTTCTCTCTTACCTCTTGATAAAATTCTTCGTTCTCTCTTTCCCTCTTACTAAAATTTCTTTAAATAATGACCTGGTATGCAAATCCCTCTAAAAACGTGCACATTCAGGCAGATATATATTCCAGTTGGCTAATTACCACGACAGTCGTCACAGTCTCGGGACGACTACCACGACAGTCGTCAGTCTCGGGACGACTACCACGACAGTCGTCACAGTCTCGGGACGACTACCACGACAGTCGTCACAGTCTCGGGACGACTACCACGACAGTCGTCACAGTCTCGGGACGACTACCACGACAGTCGTCACAGTCTCGGGACGACTACCACGACAGTCGTCACAGTCTCGGGACGACTACCACGACAGTCGTCACAGTCTCGGGACGACTACCACGACAGTCGTCACAGTCTCGGGACGACTACCACGACAGTCGTCACAGTCTCGGGACGACTACCACAACAGTCGTCACAGTCTCGGGACGACTACCACAACAGTCGTCACAGTCTCGGGACGACTACCACAACAGTCGTCACAGTCTCGGGACGACTACCACAACAGTCGTCACAGTCTCGGGACGACTACCACAACAGTCGTCACAGTCTCGGGACGACTACCACAACAGTCGTCACAGTCTCGGGACGACTACCACAACAGTCGTCACAGTCTCGGGACGACTACCACAACAGTCGTCACAGTCTCGGGACGACTACCACAACAGTCGTCACAGTCTCGGGACGACTACCACAACAGTCGTCACAGTCTCGGGACGACTACCACAACAGTCGTCACAGTCTCGGGACGACTACCACGACAGTCGTCACAGTCTCGGGACGACTACCACGACAGTCGTCACAGTCTCGGGACGACTACCACGACAGTCGTCACAGTCTCGGGACGACTACCACGACAGTCGTCACAGTCTCGGGACGACTACCACGACAGTCGTCACAGTCTCGGGACGACTACCACGACAGTCGTCACAGTCTCGGGACGACTACCACGACAGTCGTCACAGTCTCGGGACGACTACCACGACAGTCGTCACAGTCTCGGGACGACTACCACGACAGTCGTCACAGTCTCGGGACGACTACCACGACAGTCGTCACAGTCTCGGGACGACTACCACGACAGTCGTCACAGTCTCGGGACGACTACCACGACAGTCGTCACAGTCTCGGGACGACTACCACGACAGTCGTCACAGTCTCGGGACGACTACCACGACAGTCGTCACAGTCTCGGGACGACTACCACGACAGTCGTCACAGTCTCGGGACGACTACCACGACAGTCGTCACAGTCTCGGGACGACTACCACGACAGTCGTCACAGTCTCGGGACGACTACCACGACAGTCGTCACAGTCTCGGGACGACTACCACGACAGTCGTCACAGTCTCGGGACGACTACCACGACAGTCGTCACAGTCTCGGGACGACTACCACGACAGTCGTCACAGTCTCGGGACGACTACCACGACAGTCGTCAGTCTCGGGACGACTACCACGACAGTCGTCACAGTCTCTAGACGACTACCACGACAGTCGTCACAGTCTCTAGACGACTACCACGACAGTCGTCACAGTCTCGGGACGACTACCACGACAGTCGTCACAGTCTCGGGACGACTACCACGACAGTCGTCACAGTCTCGGGACGACTACCACGACAGTCGTCACAGTCTCGGGACGACTACCACGACAGTCGTCACAGTCTCGGGACGACTACCACAACAGTCGTCACAGTCTCGGGACGACTACCACAACAGTCGTCACAGTCTCGGGACGACTACCACAACAGTCGTCACAGTCTCGGGACGACTACCACAACAGTCGTCACAGTCTCGGGACGACTACCACAACAGTCGTCACAGTCTCGGGACGACTACCACAACAGTCGTCACAGTCTCGGGACGACTACCACAACAGTCGTCACAGTCTCGGGACGACTACCACAACAGTCGTCACAGTCTCGGGACGACTACCACAACAGTCGTCACAGTCTCGGGACGACTACCACAACAGTCGTCACAGTCTCGGGACGACTACCACAACAGTCGTCACAGTCTCGGGACGACTACCACAGTCGTCACAGTCTCGGGACGACTACCACAGTCGTCACAGTCTCGGGACGACTACCACAGTCGTCACAGTCTCGGGACGACTACCACAGTCGTCACAGTCTCGGGACGACTACCACAGTCGTCACAGTCTCGGGACGACTACCACAGTCGTCACAGTCTCGGGACGACTACCACAGTCGTCACAGTCTCGGGACGACTACCACAGTCGTCACAGTCTCGGGACGACTACCACAGTCGTCACAGTCTCGGGACGACTACCACAGTCGTCACAGTCTCGGGACGACTACCACAGTCGTCACAGTCTCGGGACGACTACCACAGTCGTCACAGTCTCGGGACGACTACCACAGTCGTCACAGTCTCGGGACGACTACCACAGTCGTCACAGTCTCGGGACGACTACCACAGTCGTCACAGTCTCGGGACGACTACCACAGTCGTCACAGTCTCGGGACGACTACCACAGTCGTCACAGTCTCGGGACGACTACCACAGTCGTCACAGTCTCGGGACGACTACCACAGTCGTCACAGTCTCGGGACGACTACCACAGTCGTCACAGTCTCGGGACGACTACCACAGTCGTCACAGTCTCGGGACGACTACCACAGTCGTCACAGTCTCGGGACGACTACCACAGTCGTCACAGTCTCGGGACGACTACCACAGTCGTCACAGTCTCGGGACGACTACCACAGTCGTCACAGTCTCGGGACGACTACCACAGTCGTCACAGTCTCGGGACGACTACCACAGTCGTCACAGTCTCGGGACGACTACCACAGTCGTCACAGTCTCGGGACGACTACCACAGTCGTCACAGTCTCGGGACGACTACCACAGTCGTCACAGTCTCGGGACGACTACCACAGTCGTCACAGTCTCGGGACGACTACCACAGTCGTCACAGTCTCGGGACGACTACCACAGTCGTCACAGTCTCGGGACGACTACCACAGTCGTCACAGTCTCGGGACGACTACCACAGTCGTCACAGTCTCGGGACGACTACCACAGTCGTCACAGTCTCGGGACGACTACCACAGTCGTCACAGTCTCGGGACGACTACCACAGTCGTCACAGTCTCGGGACGACTACCACAGTCGTCACAGTCTCGGGACGACTACCACAGTCGTCACAGTCTCGGGACGACTACCACAGTCGTCACAGTCTCGGGACGACTACCACAGTCGTCACAGTCTCGGGACGACTACCACAGTCGTCACAGTCTCGGGACGACTACCACAGTCGTCACAGTCTCGGGACGACTACCACAGTCGTCACAGTCTCGGGACGACTACCACAGTCGTCACAGTCTCGGGACGACTACCACAGTCGTCACAGTCTCGGGACGACTACCACAGTCGTCACAGTCTCGGGACGACTACCACAGTCGTCACAGTCTCGGGACGACTACCACAACAGTCGTCACAGTCTCGGGACGACTACCACAACAGTCGTCACAGTCTCGGGACGACTACCACAACAGTCGTCACAGTCTCGGGACGACTACCACAACAGTCGTCACAGTCTCGGGACGACTACCACAACAGTCGTCACAGTCTCGGGACGACTACTACCACAGTCGTCACAGTCTCGGGACGACTACCACAGTCGTCACAGTCTCGGGACGACTACCACAGTCGTCACAGTCTCGGGACGACTACTACCACAGTCGTCACAGTCTCGGGACGACTACCACAGTCGTCACAGTCTCGGGACGACTACCACAGTCGTCACAGTCTCGGGACGACTACCACAGTCGTCACAGTCTCGGGACGACTACCACAGTCGTCACAGTCTCGGGACGACTACCACAGTCGTCACAGTCTCGGGACGACTACCACAGTCGTCACAGTCTCGGGACGACTACCACAGTCGTCACAGTCTCGGGACGACTACCACAGTCGTCACAGTCTCGGGACGACTACCACAGTCGTCACAGTCTCGGGACGACTACCACAGTCGTCACAGTCTCGGGACGACTACCACAGTCGTCACAGTCTCGGGACGACTACCACAGTCGTCACAGTCTCGGGACGACTACCACAGTCGTCACAGTCTCGGGACGACTACCACAGTCGTCACAGTCTCGGGACGACTACCACAGTCGTCACAGTCTCGGGACGACTACCACAGTCGTCACAGTCTCGGGACGACTACCACAGTCGTCACAGTCTCGGGACGACTACCACAGTCGTCACAGTCTCGGGACGACTACCACAGTCGTCACAGTCTCGGGACGACTACCACAGTCGTCACAGTCTCGGGACGACTACCACAGTCGTCACAGTCTCGGGACGACTACCACAGTCGTCACAGTCTCGGGACGACTACCACAGTCGTCACAGTCTCGGGACGACTACCACAGTCGTCACAGTCTCGGGACGACTACCACAGTCGTCACAGTCTCGGGACGACTACCACAGTCGTCACAGTCTCGGGACGACTACCACAGTCGTCACAGTCTCGGGACGACTACCACAGTCGTCACAGTCTCGGGACGACTACCACAGTCGTCACAGTCTCGGGACGACTACCACAGTCGTCACAGTCTCGGGACGACTACCACAGTCGTCACAGTCTCGGGACGACTACCACAGTCGTCACAGTCTCGGGACGACTACCACAGTCGTCACAGTCTCGGGACGACTACCACAGTCGTCACAGTCTCGGGACGACTACCACAGTCGTCACAGTCTCGGGACGACTACCACAGTCGTCACAGTCTCGGGACGACTACCACAGTCGTCACAGTCTCGGGACGACTACCACAGTCGTCACAGTCTCGGGACGACTACCACAGTCGTCACAGTCTCGGGACGACTACCACAGTCGTCACAGTCTCGGGACGACTACCACAGTCGTCACAGTCTCGGGACGACTACCACAGTCGTCACAGTCTCGGGACGACTACCACAGTCGTCACAGTCTCGGGACGACTACCACAGTCGTCACAGTCTCGGGACGACTACCACAGTCGTCACAGTCTCGGGACGACTACCACAGTCGTCACAGTCTCGGGACGACTACCACAGTCGTCACAGTCTCGGGACGACTACCACAGTCGTCACAGTCTCGGGACGACTACCACAGTCGTCACAGTCTCGGGACGACTACCACAGTCGTCACAGTCTCGGGACGACTACAACAGTCGTCACAGTCTCGGGACGACTACAACAGTCGTCAGTCTCGGGACGACTACTACAACAGTCGTCACAGTCTCGGGACGACTACAACAGTCGTCACAGTCTCGGGACGACTACAACAGTCGTCACAGTCTCGGGACGACTACAACAGTCGTCACAGTCTCGGGACGACTACTACAACAGTCGTCACAGTCTCGGGACGACTACCACAACAGTCGTCACAGTCTCGGGACGACTACCACAACAGTCGTCAGTCTCGGGACGACTACCACAACAGTCGTCACAGTCTCGGGACGACTACTACAACAGTCGTCACAGTCTCGGGACGACTACTACAACAGTCGTCACAATCTCGGGACGACTACCACAATAGTCGTCACAGTCTCGGGACGACTACCACAACAGTCGTCAGTCTCGGGACGACTACCACAACAGTCGTCAGTCTCGGGACGACTACTACAACAGTCGTCACAGTCTCGGGACGACTACAACAGTCGTCACAGTCTCGGGACGACTACAACAGTCGTCACAGTCTCGGGACGACTACTACAACAGTCGTCACAGTCTCGGGACGACTACCACGACAGTCGTCACAGTCTCGGGACGACTACCACGACAGTCGTCACAGTCTCGGGACGACTACCACAACAGTCGTCACAGTCTCGGGACGACTACCACAACAGTCGTCAGTCTCGGGACGACTACCACAACAGTCGTCACAGTCTCGGGACGACTACCACAACAGTCGTCACAGTCTCGGGACGACTACCACAACAGTCGTCACAGTCTCGGGACGACTACCACAACAGTCGTCACAGTCTCGGGACGACTACCACAACAGTCGTCACAGTCTCGGGACGACTACCACAACAGTCGTCAGTCTCGGGACGACTACCACAACAGTCGTCACAGTCTCGGGACGACTACCACAACAGTCGTCAGTCTCGGGACGACTACTACAACAGTCGTCAGTCTCGGGACGACTACCCCAACAGTCGTCACAGTCTCGGGACGACTACCCCAACAGTCGTCACAGTCTCGGGACGACTACCCCAACAGTCGTCACAGTCTCGGTTGCCAAACACACATGCCACGAAATCACAAAACATTTAGACAGCTTACCTTATCCATGAACATCAGTGAGTGCATCTTTTGATGTATATATGATGTGAGATACATCCTGAAGTCTTCTATATATCGAGGGAGGTATCTTGAAGTGCATATATATATAGGTTTACTATCTATTTTAATGCAGAAAGTGATTTAAAAATATACGTGAGCAAACACTAGGACATGTTAGAAAACGTTTCGGTCCTGAGACCTTGATAACTTCTGACACAGAGGTTAAAATCATATATCCTAGTGTTTGCTCACGTATCTTTTTAAACCAATTTGTAGGTATCTATTATCAAGGTTTCTACCAATGATGAAAGTAACTTGAATGTTAGTGTATAAGTTGATTATGGCCTTAATGATCCTCGTGTAGTTGATGAATATTTAACGAATAATGTATAGTGAAGGAGGAATTATGAAGGATAATTTCCTGGAGACCAAACAACCTTGACAGACCCAACTGATGAACCATCAAGGTACTTTACTGTTAAATTTATAATAATAATAGATTATAATATTCAGCGCTGTATAACCCTGGTAGTTTAGCGCATAGATTTGATCATAATATAATACTAATAATGTACAATTATTATTATACCATAGTGATCTCCAAGCCAATATATTTTGGCCATCATTGTTAACAAGACTAACACACCTTTAAGTTATTTATTGTTGTATGAGCCTTACAGGTCAGTTGTTAATAACTGTATGTATCTTACGCACTTAATATTTTTATGAATCCGAAAGAAATTCTTCTGACTTACAGTGCAATGTGGTGGTTAACGCTCTCGCTTCACACGGTGAGGGCCTGGGTTCGATTCCCAGCCAGA